>NW_025536331.1:0-61994 GCF_020615455.1 Coregonus clupeaformis
TTTCCAAGGAGCAATTGCCGGAAGCCATTGAAGCTACCACTCTGAACGGCAGTAGTCTGGCACGTATCACGATGAGGACTGAACCGGTTAAGATGCGGTTGTCGGGGAATCATTCTGAGATGATTTCATTCTTCATTCTGCCGCTCTTCCCATGTTCCTCTGGTCCTTGGATACCCCTGGCTGAAGGAACACAATCCCACGTTCGATTGGGTGACGGGCAAGGTAACGAGTTGGAGCCTTGATTGTCATGCTAACTGTCTCAAGACTGCCTGCCCCCATTCGGTTCCCAGTCAGGTGATTGAGGCTAAACCCCCAGATTTGTCCCTGGTTCCCGAGACATATCACGATTTGGGGGAAGTTTTCAGTAAGCAGAAGGCTCTGTCACTCCCTCCCCACCGACCATATGATTGTGCCATCAACCTGGTCCCTGGAGCTGTCTACCCCAAGGGAAGGTTATACAGTATCTCCCGACCTAAACGTGAGGCGTTGGAGACCTACATCAAGGAGTCCCTAGCTGCTGGTCTCGTTCGTCCTCGTCATCACCCCTGGGGGCAGGATTCTTCTTTGTGGGTAAGAAGGATGGCTCTCTTCGACCGTGTATTGATTATCGGGGGTTGAATGACATCACGGTCAAGAACAAGTATCCCCTGCCCTTGATGAGTTCTGCCTTCGACTCCTTACAGGGTGCTACGGTGTTCACCAAGCTAGACCTACGCAATGCGTATCACCTGGTCCCGGATCAGAGAGGGGGACGAGTGGTTGGACGGGTTTCAATACACCGATGGGTCACTTCGGTATCAGGTGATGCCGTTTGGACTGACCAATGCTCCAGCGGTATTCCAGAGTATGGTGAACCGACGTCCTGAGAGATATGATCGGTCTCTTTGTGTTTGTTTACCTGGATGACATTCTGATCTTCTCGAAGGAACCTTCCACCACGTCCAGCATGTCCGGCAGGTTCTGCAGCGATTGTTGGAGAATCGCCTGTTTGTGAAGGCCGAGAAGTGCGAGTTTCACGCCCACACGACATCCTTTCTCGGTACATCATCTCCAGGGGAGAGATTAGGATGGACCAGGAGAAGGTTAGGCGGTTCTGGAATGGGCCCAGCCCGGTACGAGATTGCAGCTCCAGAGATTTTTGGGGTTTGCGAATTTCTACCGCAGATTCATCCGGGATTACAGCCGTGTGGCCGCTCCGTTAACTGCCTTGACTTCCAGCATCAGGACCTTCGAGTGGAATCCGGAGGCGGATCGAGCGTTTCTGGATTTGAAGAGGCGATTCACCAACGCACCGATTCTCTCTCAACCGGACACGGCCCGTCAGTTCGTCGTTGAAGTGGGACGCGTCTGATGTGGGAGTTGGCGCCATCCTGTCGCAGCGATGCTCCACGGACAGTAAACTCCATCCCTGCGCCTACTACTCTCGTCGCCTTTCGCCTGCGGAGAGGAATTACGATGTGGGTAACCGGGAGCTTCTCGCGGTGAAACTTGCCTTGGAGGAGTGGCGCCACTGGTTGGAGGGGGCGGAGCAACCGTTTATGGTCTGGACGGACCACAAGAATCTTGCTTACGTGCAATCGGCTAAACGTCTCAACTCCCGTCAGGCCAGGTGGGCGTTGTTTTTCGGACGATTCAAGTTTGCCCTGACGTTCCGACCTGGATCTAAGAACGGCAAGGCGGACGCCTTGTCCCGGATGTTCTCCAAGACGGAGGAGAGTGGGTCCAAGACCGAGACAATCCTCCCCCGGAACTGCGTCGTGTGGAGCAGTTATGTGGAAGATTGAGGAGGAGGTGCTGGCGGCCCTTCGGACTCAGCCCGGTCCCGTAACGGTCCACCCGGTCGGTTGTTTGTGCCTGAGTCGGTTCGTCTGCTGTCCTCAAATGGTCCCACGCCAGCAAGATGGCTTGTCACCCTGGCGTGGCTCGGACTATGGCGTTTCTTCGCAGACGTTTTTGGTGGCCTGCCATGGCCGAGGATACTCGGGGTTTTGTTGCTGCCTGTCCAGTGTGTGCGCAGAATAAGAGTACCAATCGGCCCAGCTCTGGACTACTTCACCCCCTTCCTATTCCCCGCGACCATGGTCGCATTTGGCCCTGGACTTCGTCACGGGGTTGCCCGCTTCTGAGGGGAACACGGTCGTTCTGACTATCGTGGACAGATTCAGCAAGTTCGCCCACTTTGTGCCAATTGCCAAGCTTCCCTCTGCCTCGGAGACGTCCGAGATCCTGGTTAGGGAGGTTTTCAGGGTCCACGGTTTGCCCAGTGATATCGTTTCCGACCGTGGCCCTCAGTTTACCTCTGCTGTCTGGAAGTCCTTCTGTTTGGCCATTGGAGCTACGGTCAGTCTCACATCTGGTTTTCACCCCCAATCCAATGGTCAGGCGGAGAGAGCCAACCAGAAGATGGAATCAACGCTACGCTGTCTGGTCTCTTCCAACCCCACCTCCTGGGCTCTCTCAGTTGCCTTGGGTTGAGTATGCCCACAATACTCTTCCTACATCTGCCACTGGGATGTCTCCCTTCCAGTGCCTGTATGGCTATCAACCTCCCCTGTTTCCTTCTCAGGAGAAGGAGCTCTCAGTGCCTTCTGTGCAGGCCCATATTCGGCGTTGCCACCGGACCTGGCATCGGGCCAGAAAGGCACTCTTAGAGTTTCGGACCGGTATCAGCTCCAGGCGAATCGTCGCCGGATTCCCGCTCCCACCTATACCATCGGAGATAGGGGTTTGGTTGGCCACACGGGATCTTCCGTTACGGACTGAGTCTAGGAAGTTGTTGCCGAAGTTCATTGGTCCGTTTGTGGTGGAGAAGGTGATCAATCCAGTGGCAGTTCGACTCAAACTACCGAGGACGCTCAGAGTCCATCCCACCTTTCATGTCTCCTGCCTCAAGCCTGTCTTCCTCAGTCCTCTGTTGCCTCCTCCGCCTCCTCCTCCTCCCCCTCGGATGATCGGAGGTGGTCCTGCCTACACGGTGCGTCGATCATGGATTCCAGACGGCGGGGCCGGGGTTTCCAGTATCTCGTGGACTGGGAGGGTATGGCCCTGAAGAGAGGAGTTGGATTCCGCGGCGACAGGTCCTAGACGCAGACCTCATCAGTGACTTCTACCGCCTCCATCCTGGCGCTCCGGGAAGTCCGCCGGTGGCGTTCGTCGGAGGGGGGTACTGTGACGATCCCGCTGTCTGAGTCGGGTCCTGTCTGGTGACTAGTGTTCCTGCTCGTATTCTCCAGTTTCCCGAGGAGTTCGGGAACGCTCCGGGGAGCGCTCTGGTTTTCCGCACCTGCATCCCATCAGCAATCTGCACACCTGGTCCTGATCATCACCCTTCTTAGGGCTCTGGCCCAACATCCAGTTCCTGCCGGATCGTTAGCCATGAACAGTATGTTTGTCAGCGTATCAGTCTCTGAGCCAGTAGTGTTAGTTTTGTTGTTTTGCACCCTTTTGACTTGTTGTGTACTGACCTCCGTTTGTTCTGTCTGCAGTCTCTCACCCCGGAACCTTCACCCTACCTCTGCCTGATGGTCGGCGGCTGCCGAGCCAGTACCGGACCAACCACTGCACCCCCAACAACCCATCCACGCCACCCGCTCTGTTCCCTGGATTATTCAGCCTCACTCGGAATCAATAAATAAACACTCACCTTTCTCTCAACGTACCTTGTCCTTGTCTGCTTCTGGGTTCTGGCATAGTAAACCGTGACAAGATCTAAATGTTCTGTTGTAGTAGTGCTATAGCAGTGGAACCCAGGAAGCGGAGCTGCTGCTTCTGCAAAGGCTAATGAGGATCCAAATAAACAGGTCATCTGAGTCACATTCAGTTAGACATGTCATGAATAGAGCTGACATGATTCCTTACTCTATGTGTAATAGAGCCATGTCTGTTCTACTAAATACATTTCTATCTGAATGTTCCACACCACTGTGCCCCTACTTCCTTTACTGCTATCCTGAGGGAAAGACGACATGGAGAGAAGCTGCTGTCTAAGAGAGATTGGGCCATTGCTTTATCCAGGCCTGTTATAGGGTTTAACTGGGCACTATGGCAGACAGATGGTGTACTGTACCCTCCTCACAACTCATGTGTAGCTCAGTTCTGGGCCCCATGCCAGCCTGAGACTGCACCATGCTGTGTCCTGGAGGCCAGAGCTCATATCCAATGATGTGCGTGTGTGTGTGTGTGTGTGTGTGTGTGTGTGTGTGTGTGTGTGTGTGTGTGTGTGTAACATGCCTCAGTCAATCAGTACCGTTAAATAAGAGGGGAACGGTTGAGGGGAACAATGTTCTAGTGGGAGAAAATAGCCTGATAATTGCTCCTGTCATTTGATGAATTCCAGAGTTGTGGCTGTGACAAGCTAAGCTCTCTGTCATTTTTAGTATGACCATCCCTAGTGATGTGATGTCATAGACAGGACAACAACAAGGGTCACTGCAACCAGTGGGGCCGTTTTTAACCAATTGGAACTCAATGACCTTTTATTATTTCACTAGCTCACATTTAGCAGGGAACCCAGTACCTGTGCCGTCTTATCCAATCCTTCCACCTCATGGCTTGGTTTTTGCTCTGACATGCACTGTCAACTGTGGGACCTTATATAGACAGGTGTGTGCCTTTCCAAATAATGTCCAATCAATTGAATTTACCACAGGTTGACTCCAATCAAGTTGTAGAAACATCAAGGATGATCAATGGAAACAGGATGCACCTGGGCTCAATTTCGAGACTCATAGCAAAGGGTCTGAATACTTATGTAAATAAGTTATTTCTGTTTTTAATTTTTAATAAAATAACAAACATTTCTAAAAAACAGTTTTCACTTTGTCATTTTGGGGTATTGTGTGTAGATTGATGAGAGAAAAAATACAATTTAATCAATTTTAGAATAAGGCTGTAACGTAACAAAATGTGGAAAAAGTCTGAATACTTTCCGAATGCACTGTATATGTTCAATTCCAGGAATGGGTCATCCAATCAGCCTAAAACCAAATCCCTTCTTTATTCAGTAGCTCACCAGCAATATGTCTCACACCAGGCTTAGTCTGGACATCAGGCTAAGCAGGTCCAGACTCCTCTGAAAAGTTTATAAGCTGGGGATTCACTTCACCCTGTAACAACCCAGCTATAGGATTCCACAGGCATGGCACTTTCAGACATTAAAATGAGGCCTTTTCATCTGCTGCTGAGTTTCTAATGCAGCACGGATGCTCATCCGTCACACTAGGCCTAATGTACTGTGTGTAGATGCAGCGAGTGGCCAATGCTCCCCGCTCCCCACCTGCTCTGTGGCTTTAGGAGTCAATCAGACCAACCATTGAAATGTGTTTACAGTGGGCGAAAAACGTATTTAGTCAGCCACCAATTGTGCAAGTTCTCCCACTTAAAAAGATGAGAGAGGCCTGTAATTTTCATCATAGGTACATGTCAACTATGACAGACAAATTGAGAAAAGAAAATCCAGAAAATCACATTGTAGGATTTTTTATGAATTTATTTGCAAATTATGGTGGAAAATAAGTATTTGGTCACCTACAAACAAGCAAGATTTCTGGCTCTCACAGACCTGTAACTTCTTCTTTAAGAGGCTCCTCTGTCCTCCACTCGTTACCTGTATTAATGGCACCTGTTTGAACTTGTTATCAGTATAAAAGACACCTGTCCACAACCTCAAACAGTCACACTCCAAACTCCACTATGGCCAAGACCAAGAGAGCTGTCAAAGGACACCAGAAACAAAATTGTAGACCTGCACCAGGCTGGGAAGACTGAATCTGCAATAGGTAAGCAGCTTGGTTTGAAGAAATCAACTGTGGGAGCAATTATTAGGAAATGGAAGACATACAAGACCACTGATAATCTCCCTCGATCTGGGGCTCCACGCAAGATCTCACCCCGTGGGGGTCAAAATGATCACAAGAACGGTGAGCAAAAATCCCAGAACCACACGGGGGGACCTAGTGAATGACCTGCAGAGAGCTGAGACCAAAGTAACAAAGCCTACCATCAGTAACACACTATGCCGCCAGGGACTCAAATCCTGCAGTGCCAGACGTGTCCCCCTGCTAAGCCAGTACATGTCCAGGCCCGTCTGAAGTTTGCTAGAGTGCATTTGGATGATCCAGAAGAGGATTGGGAGAATGTCATATGGTCAGATGAAACCAAAATATATCTTTTTGGTAAAAACTCAACTCGTCGTGTTTGGAGGACAAAGAATGCTGAGTTGCATCCAAAGAACACCATACCTACTGTGAAGCATGGGGGTGGAAACATCATGCTTTGGGGCTGTTCTTCTGCAAAGGGACCAGGACGACTGATCCGTGTAAAGGGAAATAATGAATGGTGATTGAAGATGAAACGTGGCTGGGTCTTTCAGCATGACAATGATCCCAAACACACCGCCCGGGCAACGAAGGAGTGGCTTCGTAGAAGCATTTCAAGTGTCCTGGAGTGGCCTAGCCAGTCTCCAGATCTCAACCCCATAGAAAATCTTTGAAGGGAGTTGAAAGTCCGTGTTGCCCAGCGACAGCCCCAAAACATCACTGCTCTAGAGGAGATCTGCATGGAGGAATGGGCCAAAATACCAGCAACAGTGTGTGAAAACCTTGTGAAGACTTACAGAAAACGTTTGACCTGTGTCATTGCCAACAAAGGGTATATAACAAAGTATTGAGAAACTTTTGTTATTGACCAAATACTTATTTTCCACCATAATTTGCAAATAAATTCATTAAAAATCCTACAATGTGATTTTCTGGATTTTTTTTCCTCATTTTGTCTGTCATAGTTGACGTGTACCTATGATGAAAATTACAGGCCTCTCTCATCTTTTTAAGTGGGAGAACTTGCACAATTGGTGGCTGACTAAATACTTTTTTCCCCACTGTATTTGTTTACTCAAGCCCTACCCCTACCAACACATGGGCTACATACACCTGTCTCATCCTGAAATCTGTACACTCTTAGTAAAATGGGTTCCAAAAGGGTTCTTCGGTTATCCCCATAGGATAAAATGTTTTGGTCCCAGGTAGAACCCTTTTGGGTTCCAAGTATAACCTTCTGGGGAAAGGGTTCTACATGGAACCCAATAGGGTTTTACCTGGAACCAAAAAGTGTTCTTCAAAGGGTACCCCTATAGGGACAGCCAAAGTACCCTTTTAGGTTTTTTTCTAAGAGTGTACCTATTTCTATCTATCTGTGAGAGGAGTCTATCAGCTGTTTTTACAACGCAGTACCCAAAGATCATTGTGTGATTTGACTAGACTACAGGGAAAAAGGTATGTTGAACTGTGTAAATACTGCAGTGCAGGCTTGTTTTGATAGAACTCTAGGCCAGAAGGTCTCAAGAGGGACTAGTAAACAACTCACTTCTCTACCTCCCCACATATTCTCTGACTGGGGAGAGAGAAGTCCCTACAGCACTGCATTCTCCTTCAACCCACAGATACAACAACTGCAGTGCAGCTTGAAGCTATGCTGTGATTATAAATGACAAATAGAGGATTAGAAATAAACATGCTGATATTTAACTTCAATGTGCAGCAAGGCACAGCGTTGTGGCTGGCAGGCAGGAGGAGGAGGAGGACAAAGCCATGTGGGGGTGAACAACATTAGAATTTCTCTTCAGATATATATAGAGCTCTTTTCCCAGAGACTACACCGGTGGCATTCTGTGAGGAAACAGGATAGCTGGTCTAAAAAGGAAGCAACTTCGCTGCTCCTTGGGGAACTACATGTGCTTGGCTCAGGTCCCACTGGCACTGGTCAACCCCGCTACAGCCCCCATCTCAACCCCCTCTCTACCCCCTGTCTCTTTGACCAGCCACCATCTCAACCCCCTCTCTAGCCCCTGTCTCTCTGACTAGCCACCATCTCAACCCCCTCTCTAGCCCCTGTCTCTCTGACCAGCCCCCATCTCAACCCCCTCTCTAGCCCCTGTCTCTCTGACTAGCCACCATCTCAACCCCCTCTCTAGCCCCTGTCTCTCTGACCAGCCCCCATCTCAACCCCCTCTCTAGCCCCTGTCTCTCTGACCAGCCCCCATCTCAACCCCCTCTCTAGCCCCTGTCTCTCTGACTAGCCACCATCTCAACCCCCTCTCTATCCCCTGTCTCTTTGACCAGCCCCCATCTCAACCCCTCTCTAGCCCCTGTCTCTCTGACTAGCCACCATCTCAACCCCTCTCTAGCCCTGTCTCTCTGACCAGCCCCCATCTCAACCCCCTCTCTAGCCCCTGTCTCTCTGACCAGCCCCCATGTCAACCCCGGCCTCTCTCTAGCCCCTCTCTCTGACCAGCCCCATCTCCCCGGCCCCTCTCTAGCCCCCCTGTCTCTCTGACCAGCCCCCATCTCAACCCCGGCCCCTCTCTAGCCCCTGTCTCTCTGACCAGCCCCCATCTCAACCCCGGCCCCTCTCTAGCCCCTGTCTCTCTGACCAGCCCCCATCTCCCCGGCCCCTCTCTAGCCCCTGTCTCTCTGACCAGCCCCCCATCTCCCCGGCCCCTCTCTAGCCCCTGTCTCTCTGACTAGCCCCCATCTCAACCCCCAGCCCCCTCTCTAGCCCCTGTCTCTCTGACCAAACCCCTCCATGGCCTCCTCAGACCACATGATGGACAAACCCCGAGACCTGGTCCAGCACTAACACACCGGGTTCAGTGAGTCCAGGGCTTGGTGCTATTGGATTAGTTGAATTAGGTGTGGTTGTGCTGAGCTGGAACAAAAGCCTGCATACACAGTATCAATGTCCACAGCAGTAGGAGGGGCAGCTTGTGGGGTGTGTCGCTTTAATGCAGTCATAACCTGTGTTAACTTTCTGAAGAAACTCCCTGTGCCGTTTCAGTTAATCTGCAATTGGGGCCAAATAAGTGTTACAGCAGAATCCAACTAGTGTCATGAGGAAGACAGATGAAGTGCTGATGAAGCCTGGCAAACACCCCTGCCAGACCCTGTTAAACCCTTACTGAAGGGATTTGGCTGAGGGGAAGAAGGGAGGAGTCTACAGCCATGGTTGGTATTAGGGGCCACGGCCTCACAGCACATGTTAATGAGACAGAATGATGGTGGCAGTAGCTTGTGAAGTTCTCACTGCCTGCAGACATGGCTTCATATCTGGTCTTACAGCTGTACCTGTTCATATATTCACTTGATACCTGCACGGATGCACACACACACACACACACAACACACACACACACACACACACACACACACACACACACACACACACACACACACACACACACACACACACACACACACACACACACACACACACACACACACACACACACACACACACGCACACACACACACACACACACACACACACACACACACACCTCTGAAGGTAAACAGATCACTAACCCAATCCCTTCTAGCTCTAGACAGCAGGAGGTGTGACTAATGCTTGTCAGTCTGATGTACTGATTACTGCCCCACTGCCCCACTTCCCCCAAACTGTCAAACTGCCAAACCAAGGTAACAATCTCTACAGTAACCACTGCATCAGTATCCCACCCAATCCATCACTCTGTTCAAATGGCCCAATGGAATTTATAACCCCAAATCCCTGGGCAGCTGTTCCTTGACCCCTTTCTCCTCAATGTCGAAATAAAATAAAATTGCATTCGTCACATGCTTCGTAAACTGTAGACTAACAGTGAAATGCTTACGGGCCCTTCCCAACAACGCAGAGAGAAAGAAAATAGAGAAATATTAGAAAAGTAAAATAGGTAATAATAAAAGGGTATGAGGGTATGAGTCGAGAATCCTGCCTATTTTCCTCAAAAGTACGTAATGTCACGATTTCAAAGCTATACGATATTACAGAGAACAAGTTAATTATCTCACATCTCTGAAAATATTTGTAATGTTGTGCTTCTTGTTCACGTAATTCATGCTAATGGTGGATTTTTGAGCTGGCGCCCAATTGACTCCCATTGACTCCTTGAAGGAGTGCCCTACTTGTAGGATTGTACCCAGAATGCAGCGCACAGCCCATTGACAACGTACGGGCAACATACACAATGGGCATTAATATGAATCCAGTGGCTTTTCCCATCTCCTCAATTCTTAAAGTATTTCAGGTCAGGCCTGGTTGTATGTGCTAGCCTGTCGCTTGGACTTACAAACCACTCTGTTGGGTCTCAAGCCTTTTAAAAGTTCATCTGGAGCATAGCTGGGTGTCCTTCTGTAAGGACAAATATTTGCTTACAGCACAGATTAGTGTTAGGTTTAGGTTTAGTGTTAGGCTTATCAGGGGCATGGAGCTTCAACAGGTTATAGATGAGGGAAAACACAGACACAGTCCATTCATGTTTTATGCATAGCTTGATGACCTCTAAGGTTCAGACTTAACGCTAGAGGGATTGACATAAAGTTATGAACTATAGTCAGCAGGTTAGATGAGAGGAGGGCATTGACCAAAGCTATAGCTGTTTGTTTCCTGAATGCCTTGGTGACACTAATGTTCGCACTTAATGCTAGAGGGATTGACATTCTGTTCTGTACTATAGAAAGTATGTCCACAAGGAGAAAGGTAGGCATTGACCCCGAATGCCTTGGTGACCGTTAATGTTCACACTTAAAGCAAGAGGGATAAACCTAAAGGTCTGTACTGTCACCGAAGATTTTGTGGTCCTTTTCATGTTACACAAACATCCAATGTGCTTTACCACTGCAGGGTTGCCATGCCAACCCCTGGAGCCTCCCAGGAATTGATAACATAAATGTTAACAATGTTGAAGGAATTCTAAGGGTCTTCAGATTAGGAACCCTAAATGACTGACTCATCTTGGGTCACATATTGACCATACTGTACCCTCTAAATGAGCTACTGTAAACGTGGGAATGACCTGCTCTAGCTTGAGAAGTGACGACCAAACACAGACAGGCTTGTTTTGGGCGCAATGTTTGCGCCAGTCTGATCCACAGCCAGAAGGATCTGATCGCTGCTAAAATGTACTGATGACAGCCAGGCATCCACCTCCCTCTCCCTGCCCTGGGGACGACACTTTCAAAAACGGAGCTACTGGGTGAAGGCCTGATAACCCGATTGGGTTTGGCCCCCCATAGCCCCCCACAGCCCCCTGGTGATCTGAGACGCACAGGGACCTAAGCCTGGACCCGCTGCCCTTTGGAAATACCCTGCTGCTATCAATACGTACCACTTCAATGTAGAACATCCATAGGCCATCTTTGTTGATATTTGTCTTTGATGTGTGGTAAGGAAATTGATTAGAAGGTCATCAGAACTTAACATCACTACTGCCCAGTGGACTTGGTGGCAACTACTTTCTGCACTTCTCAGTTGACAATAGATAGATATGTTCATATTAGCTGCAGTCAATCACATGGTATTATGTTTAACTGGAAACTGTCCCCATAGAAGAACCCTTTTTGGTTCCAGGTAGAACCCTTTTTGGTTCCAGGTAGAACCCTTTTGGGTTCCATGTAGAACCATCTGTGGAAAGGGAACCAAAGAGGTTCTACCTGGAACCAAAAGGTTTCTTCAAAGGGTTATCTTATGGGGACAGCCGAAGAACCCTTTTCGGTTCTAGATAGCATCTTTTTTTCAGTACAGTATTCCATCCAGATACACAAACAAAACATCAATACTCATGCAGATATGCACCCAAAACATCAATAATCATGCAGATATGCACCAAATACATCAATAATCATGCAACGATGTCAACTCAACAGGAGTAAATAGGATTGATAGTGGATCTGTAAAGCAACTCCCTCAGCTGATCTCACTGAGAATACAACAGTGAGCAGAGTGGTCTCTGTGATCACTACATGTTCCCCTCATGCAGTCAGTACATGTAGCTATATCTACCTGCCCTGTCTAATTAGCCACAACACCGTCACTGCAACACGCACTCAACACCAGCCTGTCTCCATACACTGCAGAATGCACATGATAAAGTGAATGAAGTACTGTAGACACAGAGGGTTGTCATGGGTACAGAGAGAGAAGTCCCTGTAGTTTGACCTCCCTCTCTGGGTGTAGCTGCAGCGTGTAGCTGACAACCAGTCTTACCTCAGGGAGCGGTGAGTCAAAGCTGTAGTCCAGACTGCTGCTACTGCTACTGCTGCAGTGTCACTCTGTTGCTCTGTAGCCTCCTGCCAGCAGAGAGGAAATGTTATCCAGTGTGTAGTGTTTCCACGTCTTCCTTCCCTGATCAAACCCTTTCTCTCCTCTCCTGTGTGTCCTCAGCTTGCCTCTGTCTGTACAATCCAGTTAGAGTGATGGGGGGAGGAGGAGGAGGAGGAGGAGAAGGGGGGGGTGTGACTCACTCTCCTGCCGATGCTGACGGAGAGAGGGAGCGTGCCTGGGAGAGAGAGACAGAAAGAGGGGGAATGAGACGCTGCTGTGATAGAGGAGTGGATAGAAGGACAGTGTGGTGCAGTGGAGAGAAATGACTGGGGAGGGAGGGAGGGAAGGAGAGAGAGAGAGGAGGGGGTAGAGGGACGGAGGGAGGGAGGGGGTAGAGGGAGGGATAGGACCTGGCATGCAGATATCAGCCTCGCTGCTAAATTTAACCCACCCCTAATGACACCTCTAGTCCCCTTCCACAGTACATACACAAACACACACACACACTTGGCCAGATGGTCCTGTCAGGGAACTGATCCCTAAGGAGTCTGGGACAGTCCCCGTGGAGAGAGAGAGAGAGGAAGGAGAGAGAGAAAGGGGGGTAACTTGTTTCAAGTGCCCAGGGGTAGGTTAGTCCGATTGGGTGATTGTTGTTTTATGAAGAGAGTGAAAACCTTGACAGGGGAACATGAAGTATAGACAGGTTTCCAAGTTGAAAGAAACTGGCCAGTAAGACCCTAATAGCATCTACCATACACATCCTATAGTTCTATATGATTGTACATGTCATTCGATGGCATCTACCTTCATCAGGACAGACAGAGAGACAGAGAGAGAGAGAGAGAGAGAGAGAGAGAGAGAGAGAGAGAGAGAGAGAGAGAGAGAGAGAGAGAGAGACACACAGACAGACAGACAGACAGACAGACAGACAGACAGACAGACAGACAGACAGACAGACAGACAGACAGACAGACAGACACTAACAAGAGGCAGCACTTTGGAAAGCTGAGCCCTACATGTAATCAGGACTTTAGTTTTAGTGAAGCCACTGGTACCCACATCACCCACAGCTTAAACAACAGGTGACACAAGGTGACAGAGTAAAATACATTGTAGTTTTTATTTGACTCAGGTGGTCTATTCTGGATGACAATAGAGTCTGGGTGACCATGTCACCTGGTCTGGTACCTTAGGACAAGGCATTTGATTTGCATGTGGGGAATCAAAATGGTTGTCTGATAGGAGCATAGCAGTATTCAAAAACAATATCCAGATTCTATGTTCATTTGCCAGCCAACTCTGCAAATAATTGAAAACTGTATTTTTCAAAGAATCACTGAACTTCACAGCATGTTCTTTCCCCTTTAAAACCTAGGGTTCCTTCCAGAAGTATAATGTTCTACGCTTGGACCTTCACTGAGGCATGCTCTCCTGTGGGACTGCTTTCTGTCCGACCACACCACGGCAACCACACTGCAACAACGGGATTCATCTCAGACTCCTTTCAATGTGTCCTTGGCTCTATGCAGGTCTGTGTTTTCAATCAGTGAGCAGTGCTGCGATGGGTGTGTGGGTGGGAAGGCTTTTCCTCTGGCCTCTTGAGTAGCAGTGGTGTCAATGTTTCAGTGTCTGCAAGTGTTTCTGGACTGACACAAACTATGTGTGTGGTGAGGACAAGGCACATTCGAGGCTTCCATTGTGTCAGTCCCCAGCTGTCATCTGAACTTCTCCTTGACACACACACACATGTACATCTTCTCAGAAACAGACTAAAAGCTGGGCCTCACAGTCCCCGCTAGGGGAGGTAGAAAATATCCCCTTATAGATTTAGACCTCAATGGGCTCCCATCGTCTCTGAGCTTATTTACAATGTGCTGGGGGTTGTCATGGAGACGTGACGGTGCCTGTATTGTCAGAGCCACCTGTTGTCCTTCTCAGGAGAACAATAAGGCAGGGTAGTGGACAGCATGTCACTACACACTCAGTCCCACTGTAAATGAAACTGTTGGAATACAGGAAAATAGATTATACAGCCAGGCTAACTTTTTCCAGAGAGTTGAGAGGAGTCTCTTTATAGTGTGCACAGTTCAAAAAACACATTGAGTTGCCAAAGACACACATCATTCATCAATTCACTATGAGCTCTGAGGACGTTTCTGTCTAGCCTGACTCCCAACTCTGTTTGTGCTGTCTTGCCAACTTTGGCGTGACGTTGACATAGCAGTTGGCAAGACAGCACAAACAGATGTGGGACTCAGGCTAGCTCCTGTGCCCTCAGATATAACTAGTTCATCGTTGGCCTTGCGGCCAGTCACTGTGGCATGATGGATGTGATCTGCCTCTTGGGGATGCTGTGCTGAATGCCTGCGCTGATGTATTTCATTGACAGCTATGTCAGCCATTTTGAGAGTGATGTACTATCCTTATATCCCAGCTAGGTTTATTTACGATACGTAGCCTAGCAATTTAACATCCTCTCTAACTGACAAAGTGAAGTAAGAAAGTTCATATAGCCATCAGTTACTTTCAGTCATCAGCAAGAAATAGTCAACTGAAGAAAAATGGCTATAAAATATCTTGACTTCTATAAAGGGAGCTGGATAGAATATTGACATTGAAGCATCCTAGACCTGGGACGATAAACCGAACCACTTATCGTGGACATTTTGCTGATATCGTTCATTATAATAAATAACCCATAGGGCCCTACTTGGAAATGTGTCGTTTGAAATAAGTTTGCTAATATGAGTGACTGTTGAGGCGTAACTTAACCATGCCCACGAATCACAAGCATCATAAAATTAACCTCACTGACAGCTCCCAGTGTGATCCAGCTGAATGTGCAGGGCTAGAAGTTCCCACCTGCCCATCTTTCATCGCCACCCAGCCCGCCGGGAGCCTTGCAGGAGGGGCAAGGCTATTCCCGTCGCACCCGCTGGTCTGAGCCGTGATCCATCCCACTGAGTGTATGTATATATTACACCTCCACCTGGAGAGGGTGGGAGGGAGGTGCATTCCAGAAATAGACCCCAATACCAAGGACTGGTAACCAGAGAGGTGCATGCTCCTCAGGCGTACCATGGGCCAGACTGGATAGAGCATACTTATGATGAAAGCTGAAGGATATATGGGTTATCAACCCCACGCAGGTCTAGACCACTGACCTATAGACTAGGGTACTTTGGCCAATGAGGCATGAGGCCCTGTCTAGAATCAACCTCTAGCTCCTCCCCCTATAGGCTAGATCTTTAAGGACTCTATGACCTCATCCTCTCTCCATCTCTCCCATTTTGTTGTTGTCCATCACATAATGGCTGCTGAGCTGCACAATACTATGCCTTTGACCTCAGACAAAGTTAAGTGCTTTTCATTGTCCCTGCCAGACATGACGTTGCCTAGTGCTCCATCCCAAAATGACTCAAACAGTACACATGCACGCATGCACACACACACACACACACACACACACACACACACACACACATACACACACACACACACACACACACACACACACACACACACACACACACACACTAACAAATGGGCCATTATCGCTAATAAAAGGCTCTCTGGTGCAGAGATGCTTCCCAGAAAGACCATTCACAGCTGCTCTCTCCAGCCAGCGTTAGCTTAATGCTATACAGTTGAAGGAGACAGGTGGTGCATTTGTAAAAGCACTCTATGGTGACGACTACCTTTTTACCCTACTGTCTATTCTCAATGTGATGACTGTTTAATACACTTCACTTCATTTTTAGGACATCACTTTGCCTGCCTGGGTCTCGGAAGCATAGCTGATAGTGGAATCCCCCCCTTGTGTGCTATTGACAGAATGAGCTACAGATGCTTGACGGGGAAAAAAGAAAAAACACATTTTGACAGTTTATTTGTTAAGCTATTGCTCATCCTGCAAATGTTTAATACCATATGGGATTTCTAGTTTCCCAACTAGTGCTAACATTTATATTTTGTTACTTTGCCTGTGTGAAACTACATTTCTGCTTCACATAATTTTTGAAAAGAAAACGTTTTGGTGTCTAGAGGAAGAACTAAAGGGCTTGTTCCCAGGGGGAGAACTAAAGGGCTTGTTCCCAGGGGGAGAACTAAAGGGCTTGTTCCCAGGGGGAGAACTAAAGGGCTTGTTCCCAGGGGGAGAACTAATGAGTTTGTTCCCAGGGGGAGAACTAAGGGGTTTGTTCCCAGGGCAATAACTAAGGGGCTTGTTCCCAGGGGAAGAACTAAAGGGCTTATTCCCAGGGGAAGAACTAAAGGGCTTGTTCACAGGGGAAGAACTAAGGGGCTTGTTCCCAGGGGGAGAACTAAAGGGCTTATTCCCAGGGAAAGAACTAAAGGGCTTGTTCACAGGGGAAGAACTAAGGGGCTTGTTCCCAGGGGGAGAACTAAAGGACTTATTCCCAGGGGAAGAACTAAAGGGCTTGTTCACAGGGGAAGAACTAAAGGGCTTGTTCACAGGGGAAGAACTAAGGGGCTTGTTCACAGGGGAATAATTAAAGGGCTTGTTCCCAGTGGAATAACTAAGGGGCTTGTTCCCAGTGGAATAACTAAGGGGCTTGTTCCCAGGGGAAGAGTAGAAAGGTGCCATGTAAAGTCATGTGACTCCCCATCTCCTCCCTTGGCCCTAACCTCCAGGAAGCAAGTGTTGTAAAGCTCAGATTCACACCCCCTCCCTTCCCCGTTCTCTCCCTCAGTGTGATGGGCCCAGTCGGACAGTTTAAAAAAAGAAATATTTATGACTCAGCATTCACTCTCATCTTCCGTTCCTGGAGCTCTCTTGTGCATGTGCCTCAGCCTCAGCCTGGCCAGCAGGACGGCATGAAGAGCAGGTTTAAACTTAGCTGTCAGTTCTGTTTGGCTATATGTTCCCTTACGGCTTGTGGCTCGGGGAAGCACACGGTGTGTGTGTGTGTGTGTGTGTTGATTGGCTTCTCGTTTCAAAAACATGTATTTTGATGCTCATAAACATAGTATGAAATGCACTTTTTGTTTAGAATTTTATTAAAAGGTATCCTCATAGTGTTTGATATTGCTGCTTCAGGTCACAAGCATATCAAGGCTGTCTGCTACTAATGGTGTCTGACCGCTAAGGCCAGGTACACATCACTGTCACAGGTCTCTGATGTGGACAAGGAGGAGAGGGCAGATCTGGCTTCAAAGGAGAACTCCTGTAGAAACTGTAGACACTGCATTATGCTATTTGGATACCCGAGCAGACAAGGTGAAAAATCTGTCGATGTGTCATTGAGCAAGGCACTTACCTCTAATTTGCTCTAGGGGCGCCGTACTACTATGGCTGACCCTGTAAAACAACACATTTCACTGTCTGCCCCTATCCGCTGTATGTGACAATAAAACATGGTTAATTGTATTTATTTCACTTCCTGAGCACATCGATTAAGGCAGCCCCCCGCACCTCTCTGATTCAGAGGGGTTGGGTTAAATGCGGAAGACACATTTCGGTTGAATGCATTCAGTTGTGCAACTGGCTAGTTATCCCCCTTTCCCTTCCCAGTAACTCTAACAACAGTACTGATGATTCCTCAATGCAGGTGCAACCGCTTGTCTCCCTCTAATGGTCATACACTACTATTACATGTTCTCATCTGCAGCTGGCTAATTTGATCTTTGCTGTTTTCCCCTCTGTGTCTCCCTGCTCCCGACCATTTTTAGAGGCGCCAAGAGCCATGGCATTTACAGTCAGCTGTTTAGGGATGATTTAGCCTCGCTGGAAGGTAGAATTTCAAGCAATGCAATTTACCATCCATTGTATTTATGTTTACTGTATTTATATTGTATATTATGTATGTTGACCGTGTAAATTCCTCTGTCTGTATTCTGTCTGTATATTTGTCTATTGCTGGGTATGAGTAAATGTACTTGGTGAATAAGTACATTCTGATTCTGACGGTGAAATGATGGTGAAATGTATGTCAAGTGAAAGCATCCAATGGCCTATTACTCTTCTCTCACTGCTTTCCGACCTCCCTCTGAGATTCGAGGGTGAAAACGGATTATCACACATCTATCTCTATCTGAGAAACGTTCTATTGTAGGATAAAAAAAAATCATGTAGCCTATAAAACATTTAAAACCCTGCAACATAATTGAATATATCAGTATTGTCAGATCAGTGGTTAACCTAACCCCAGGGAAGGGAGAAAGGAAGCAAGGAGGAAGGGATGCAATTGTAGGTGAGATTGGAAAAGATGGCGGAGGCGGAGGATGAAGTGGATTGTGAATCTAATGGCGGTAGAATCAAGGAGGATTGGAGTCTTTTTCAAAAAAATTGAAAATGGAGTAAAGTAGGGTACAGTGATGAGAACGTCCCTTTATATCTTGTAGGAGGAAGGTTTGTTAATGAGGAGCAGCTTATCCAAATACCAATCTTGAAGAATCCATTTGAGCTATCCAAACTGGTGGAGAGAGTGATGGGTAAAGTGAAGGATGTGAGGGTCATGAGAGGCGGGTTTGTTTCGATTCTTTGTACTTCTGCGGATCAGAAGGAACGTGTGTTGCGGCTCATCCCGATTTGAAAAGTTTGACGTGTCGTGTGTGTCTCTTCGAACAGGGCACCCCTCAAGGGGGTAATATCTGGCGTCTCGTGGGAAGTCGATGTTAAAGAGATGAAAAATATTCCTGGAGTGATTGATGCACGTCGGATGAATCGAGTGGTGAATGATGAAAAAGTGAAGAGTTTATTTGTTCTTTTGTTTTTTGATATGGAGTCTTTTCCTACTCAAGTGCAGTTGGGGTATATAAACTACAAAGTCAGAGCATTTATCCCAAGACCAATGCAGTGTGATCACTGTAAAGCTTTTGGTCATGTGTCAAGGGTTTGCAGAAGGGAGAAACCGAGATGTCCAAGTTGTGGAAAATATCATTTAATGTGTTATAAAAGTGATGAAAAAGTGAAATGTTACAATTGTGGTGGGAACCATGAAGCCACGGTGAAAGAAAATGAGGAGGCCAAAGTTAGGGTTGTACAGAGCATTTCCTATGCAGCAGCGGTTAAAAGGGTTGAGGGTTTGAATGGTGCTCCTGAAGAGTCCATGGTGGTGGATAGGCCTTCAATGCAAGCTGCAGGGTTTGCCTTTCACCAAGATGATCCTGACATTTTAAAGGTTAAAAATGTGGACTTTGTGGCCTTTATCGCAATGGTGATTAATGGCACTACCAAGGGGGAGAAAATATAGAAATCATTGTGGTTGCGGCAATTTAATCCTCCAGAAACTACAGAACAAATAATGCAACAAATATTGTGGTTAAATTCAAATATACTAATTGACAAAAAACCTTTATTTTTTGACAGAATGTATAAAAAAGGTATAATCTTCGTAAATGATATCATCGGTAGGACTGGTGGAGTTATGTCGCACATGCAGCTAACAAAAACATATGGAAATGTCTGCTCTACCCAAAATTACAACCAAATAATTGCAGCCTTACCGCAAAAGTGGAAGAGGAAAGTGGAAGGGGGAGAAAGTAACGAACTTGTCTGTCGGCCTTGCATTAAAGAACATAATTGGTTAAGGAAAACTGTGATAAATAAAAAAGAATATCAGTTTCACTTAAGGACCAAAGGATTGACAGCCGTCCCATATAGATTGCAAAATAGTTGGGAAGAGATTTTTGACGTACCGATCCCATGGCATAGTGTTTATGAACTGACACGCAAAACGACACCGGATTCAAAAATTAGAATCTTTCAATTTAAATTATTATATAATATTCTTGCTACCAATAGAATGTTATTTATATGGGGAATACAATCTTCCCAGCTCTGCAGATTTTGCTGTGAAGAGACAGAATCATTAGATCATTTGTTTTGGTTCTGTCCATTTGTAGCTTGTTTTTGGACACATGTCCAGGAATGGCTAAAGGATTGCAATATTTACCTGGAGCTAACCTTGCAGATAGCATTACTGGGTGATCTGAAAAGTCATAGTCAATCGATAAATAATATAAAAATACTTTTAGCAAAAATGTTTATTTTTAATTCACAATCTGTAGAAGCAATGAGAATAGTTTATGGACATAGTTTAGAGACTTGTCCCAAAGCCACTCCTGCATTTCCTTGGCTGTGTGCTTAGGGTCGTGCCCAGTCTGAGGTCCTGAGTGCTCTGGAGAAGGTTTTCATCAAGGATCCCTCAGTACTTTGTTCCGTTCATCTTTGCCTCGATCCTGACTAGTCTCCTAGTCCCTGCTGCTGAAAAACATCCCCACAGCATGATGCTGCCATCACCATGCTTCACCGTAGGGATGGTGCCAGGTTTCCTCCAGATGTGACGCTTGGCATTCAGGCCGAAGAGTTAAATCTTGGTTTCATCAGACCAGAGAATCTTGTTTCTCATGGTCTGAGAGTCTTTAGGTGCCTTTTGGCAAACTCCAAGCGGGCAGTCATGTGCCTTTTACTGAGGAGTGGCTTCCGTCTGGCCACTCTACCATAAAGACCTGATTGGTGGAGTGCTGCAGAGATGGTTTACCTTCTGGAAGGTTCTCCCATCTCCACAGAGGAACTCTAGAGCTCAGTCAGAGTGACCATCGGGTTCTTGGTCACCTCCCTGACCAAGACGCTTCTCCCCTGATTGCTCAGTTTGGCCGGGCGGCCAGCTCTAGGAAGAGTCTTGGTGGTTCCAAACTTCTTCCATTTAAGAATGATGGATGCCACTGTGTTCTTGGGGACCTTCAATGCTGCAGAAATATTTTAGTACCCTTGCTCTGACATGCACTGTCAACTGTGGGACCTTATATAGACAGGTGTGTGCCTTTCCAAATCATGTCCAATCAATTGAATTTACCACAGGTGGACTCCAATCAAGTTGTAGAAACATCTCAAGGATGATCAATGGAAACATGATGCACCTGAGCTCAGTTTCGAGTCTCATAGCAAAAGGTCTGAATACTTATGTAAATAAGGTATTTCTGTTTTATATTTTTAATACATTTGAAAAAAATTCTAAAAAACCTGTTTTCGCTTTGTCGTTATGGGGTATTGTGTGTAGATTGATTAGGATTTTTTTATTTAATCCATTTTAGAATAAGGCTGTAACGTAACAAAATGTGGAAAAAGTCTAGGGGTCTGAATACTTTCCGAAGGCATTGTATGTATGGTCACTTCTATCCAAGTTTCCTAACAGTCTTCCAAAATGCCTCTACCCGTATTTGAAGATTTTTCACACACACACACACACGCACACACACACACACACACACACACACAGTTTTGTTACTTTGAATTCATGATTAAATATAATTTAAACAAAATGCACCGATATATCTGGATGATACTAGTACATTGTGTCCAAACTCAAATGGCAAAGTGTTTACATTGATACGTTATCATACTAGCTATACATACTCACACTTTCATACTCACATTCACACATGAACCCCACCTTCAACAGGTCTGATCACATACAAGGTCCCTGGTTTGGCCTCATCTCCCTCACACTGGAGAGGCAATTGAGTAGTCTACTTCCTTACATTAAACTAGGTATAGCTCCGGTGCTGATGTGCTCTCCAATTCTTGCCCTCCCACTGTTTATTCTCTACCTTTGTCTCTCTTGCACCTTATCTCTCTCTATTTTATCTGTTTCTATGTAGCCTATCTTCCTTGGTCATGCATGTCTGTGATAGAGACAGAGATAAGATTTTATGGGAGAGAACCCTGTTCTTAGACTTAAACCAGTACTGTAGAACATAACGTGTATATAATAAGTATAGTATTAATGGCAGTGTAGCCTAGGTTGCCTCTGGCTATGTCAGAGGGAATATTTCTGTACTTGTATCAGTACATTTTAGGCTACTAACATAGACCTAACTATTATTGTAAATGTGTGTGTTTACCTTTTGTTATAATAACCTATTTTCAATACAAATGATAGGACTGACTGAAAAACTGACTTTATAGGCTCGGTTGTAATTAATTACATTTGAAAGCCCACAACAGCATTGCTGTTAGATAGCTCCATGTATTTAGTTACCTGTACGAAATTAATAATACCCTAAAACTTTTATTAGCTGTATTGCTAGCTTTATTCAAAATAGCACAACATACCTGCCAGGCTACAAGTCCACTCTCCCGCGCTGCCTCTCTTTACGCGAAAATCGTCATGCAGACTTCATGGAGATTCCGCGCACTGGATAATTAATACTGAGGTATTAATTTGTGACACCTACTAGGCTAAAAACTGCGTTTACTCGTTCATTCGTGTCCGTCAACCACTGAAAGCATAAATGTGCCAAACTTTGTCTGCCTCTTCTTATCCATTTGGTGGAATTTCAACCAGGCTCTGTCTTCTCTGCTTCCCACCTCTCCTTATGCACTTCTCAAATCTCACTCCCTCTCAGTCTCACAACAAGAGGATCATGGTGGTGTCTCGTTTCCCTTAGCAACCAGTTGCTATAGTAATATTCCTAGGTAATTCAAAGTGTTATAGTATGTTGATGATGACAATGAAGAGTCCAGATGAACGACCAAAATAGTTAGATTAGACTGGTTATTAAATCAAACACATTCATTTTACAATTATAGACCCCTAACCTCAGAAGAAACGTCTCTTATAAACATCTGTGTGCAGTTGCAGGTGGTAGCCTACTCAAAAATAGAGAGAAAATTCAGGAAAAAATATTAAATCCACTTTTTGCACAGTGCAAGGAGGTTCCTCATCATCTTAGCTGCTGCAAGTCTCGTATTTCCCAACATCTTTGCAGAAACTAGTCGTTTCTATGAGAAGCGTCTGTGGCCACTTGTAGAAGTGGCCACAGACTTGGTCACCTCCCTGTTCTAGGCCCTCTCCTTTTCTCCCTATACACCAAGTCACTTGGCTCTGTCATATCCTCACATGGCCTCTCCTATCATTGCTACGCTGACGATACACAACTAATCTTCTCCTTTCCCCCTTCTGATAACCAGGTGGCGAATCGCATCTCTGCATGTCTGGCAGACATATCAGTATGGATGACGGATCACCACCTCAAGCTGAACCCTGGCAAGACGGAGCTGCTCTTCCTCCCGGGAAGGACTGCCCGTTCCATGATCTCGCCATCACGGTTGACAACTCCGCTGTGTCCTCCTCCCAGAGTGCGAAGAGCCTAGGCGTGACCCTGGACAACACCCTGTCGTTCTCCGCCAACATCAAGGCGGTGACCCGCTCCTGCAGGTTCATGCTCTACAACATTCGGAGAGTACGACCCTGCCTTACACAGGAAGCGGCACAGGTCCTAATCCAGGCACTTGTCATCTCCCGTCTGGACTACTGCAACTCGCTGTTGGCTGGCCTCCCTGCCTGTGCCATTAAACCCCTACAACTCATCCAGAATGCCGCAGCCCGTCTGGTGTTCAACCTTCCCAAGTTCTCTCACGTCACCCCCCTCCTCCGCACACTCCACTGGCTTCCAGTTGAAGCTCGCATCCGCTACAAGACCATGGTGCTTGCCTATGGAGCAGTGAGGGGAACGGCACCTCTGTACCTTCGGGCTCTGATCAGTCCCTACACCCAAACGAGGGCATTGCGTTCATCCACCTCTGGCCTGCTGGCTCCCCTTCCTCTGCGGAAGCATAGTTCCCGCTCAGCCCAGTCAAAACTGTTCGCTGCTCTGGCACCCCAATGGTGGAACAAGCTCCCTCACGACGCCAGGACAGCGGAGTCACTCACCACCTTCCGGAGACATTTGAAACCCCACCTCTTTAAGGAATACCTGGGATAGGATAAAGTAATCCTTCTACCCCCCCCCCCCAAAAAAAAAACTTTGTAAAGTGATTATCCCACTGGCTATAGGGTGAACGAACCAATTGGTGAGTCGCTCTGGATAAGAGCGTCTGCTAAATGACGTAAATGTGCCCTTGAGCAAGGCACTTAACCCTAATTGCTCCTGTAAGTCGCTCTGGATAAGAGCGTCTGCTAAATGACTAAAATGTAAATGTAAATGTAGAAGTAGCCTAAATGACATCACACAGTGTGACCAAAACAAAGATATACACAAATGCAAGAGGCATTTCTCACTCAATACAAAAAGTGGATTTAATATTGTTAGGCTATACTGGCTTTGCACTGTGTGCTGGAGAGATGTACCGTTTAAAAGACTTATGTGTGCAGGTTTTGCTGTTATTTGCTGTGGGATAGGAGTCCGTTCTAAAATTCTAAATTTGTTTGCGCTGGTAACAACGCAAACAGGGGGGGAGTGTCTATAACTATTGAAGAATAGAATGAAGGAATAAGGCCAAGGAAAATGTATACAAATTAGGACATTGCGAATCTATGGAAGCCCTCTAACGAGGCGATCATTAGGATGGGCCGAAAAATCCTAAAAGCACGTTAGGTGAATTTAGGTAAGTCCCGGGGACTTTGGGTTGTGGTATATATATTTGGTTGCAAGTTACCGCTCAACTTATAGTTGACGAAGTATATGATTGATGTAACCGCTCATCGAATGTCCTCGAACTCGTGGTAGCAGAAATTTAGGAACGTGGAAATATACGGCGCAATGGAGGTAGCATACTGCCTTAGGGGTCCATAGGAATGGGAAAAGCCTCTTAAACTGTATGTGTATGTGTGTAGAAGAGAGTAGGATTTGTGTTCGATGTTTTATGTTGGTTTGTGAGTTCTGTTAAGTGTTACTGTTTGTCTATGGGGGGAAAGAGAGGAAGTACAGCGGGACTGTCTACTTTCTGTTGTCTAGCTGGGAGAGAGCCGGGAGAGAGCTCCCTCCACTCTGAAATCGCACTGGTGAATGTACTACGCATGCGTGTGATTTTGTGGGTTTGGAGTTACGTGGAGCGAATGTGCCGCTCCTCTGCCTGCACTGAGTTGCTGGGAGACGCAGACTCGGAGCAGACAGGGAGTGGGGGAGATTTGAACACGAATATAATGTTCTGTTTGTTAAATTGGCTGTTGCTTAATGATGAAACTATTTGTTGAGATCTATTGAATTGATAAATGAGAGAGATATGTTGACGGATTAAAAATAAAAAAATGATTAAATAAAAAAATAAAATAAAATGTTATTGAGCTATTTATACTATTCCTGAGTTAAGTTGTTTGCTTATTTCTTAGAGCGAATGTGAACAGAGGGGTATTGGTATTGAATGGTTGAAATAACCCAGTGAGTGCATAAACTACTAAATTATTGTCTGTTTCTTTGTTCTTCTGTGATATGAGAGACGATAAGAAGGAGGAGACAGAGAGAGAGAGGAAGTGCTAACGAGTGCATCATTTTACATTTTTTACATTTTAGTAATTTAGCAGACGCTCTTATCCAGAGCGACTTACAGTTAGTGAATATTTTTTTTTTTTATACTGGCCCCCCGTGGGAAACGAACCCACAACCCTGGCGTTGCAAACGCCATGCTCTATTAACTGAGCTACATCCCTGCCGGCCATTCCCTCCCCTACCCTGGACGACGCTGGGCCAATTGTGCGCCGCCCATGAGTCTCCCGGTCGCGGCTGGCTGCGACAGAGCCTGGATTCGAACCAGGATCTCTAGTGGCACAGTTAGCACTGCGATGCAGTGCCTTAGACCACTGCGCCATGCGACAGAGTGTTCTGCAATGGATCAAGTCAAATCAAGGCTAGTACTGTTCTATTCACAAAACGTACCTTCCCATAGAGGATATTTAGGGTGCCTAGCATATTTGATGTTATGACAATTTAACAAGGACTTGGCAACAGACTGATCAATTGATGTAATTAAGATTAGTATTTTTGAGTTTTTGTGCATGAGTGGGTTTGATTAGAGTTGAGTGGGGAAATCGAGTACTGACAATATTCTGTAAAATTAAGGTAATAGGGTGCTTATTAAGCAATGGGGTTTGTGAGTACTGTAGTGTTGCAGGATTAGAGGTCTTTATTTTTTGGATTGCTCTGAAGTTGACTACTTTCATTTACTTTTCCTGATCGGATGTGGTAAGATTGCCACTAATCAATAATTTGGTAAAATAAAATAAAATAAAATAAATTGATACAAATAAATAAATTGATGAATAAATTAATTGATTAATTAATTAATTTGGGGAAGAAAAAAAGAAAATAAAAAAATAGAGGGAACAATAAGCTACATAGTCTAAAATAATGAAATAATTTACAATAAAGGAATATAAAAGAGTTGTTACAAGGGGGGAAAATGACATAAAAACTATGAAAGTAATTACTCCTGTTGATGTAGTAGAAAATAGTAATCCTCTAGTTAATGGTATTGCAAGGTTATTTGGAAAATGGAATAAACGTTGGCCTGACATTGAACAACCATGGCCAGTGGAAGGGACTCTTAACCCTGACGTCCTCAACATAATGAAAGTGTTTCTGTCAATTCATAAGGAAGATCAAAAGAAGGGGAAAAAAAAGGGAACAACGTAAAGAAAAGAGAAAAAGAGAGCTGGGTGTTCTTAAGCTGTTTGAAAATGAAGGACAAAAACTGATGAAAGATACCAACGATAAAAGAAACAAAGGTATAGAGAAGTGAAGGTGACAGAAAAACTAATGACAGAAGTCAGGACACCTTTCTCACATACGGATTCAGCAAAAATAACCCCACCTTATGAGAAAGAAGTAGAGTTTAAGGATGTCTATCCTCAGCTTCCAGTGATCATTCAGGAGGGTGATTATAGCATCAGAGTTGAAGATGAACGAATAATAGAGAGAGGACAAGCAGAAACGACCATAAAGATGAATCCAAACTCCAAAATTAAGAAGAAAATGAGACGTCTGGAAACTAAGGGTGGAGTGAGGTTCAGGAGGATGGAACTTGAAGATGAAGATGATGATGATGATCAGGGTGATTGAGAAGAGATCATGGGTGGATATGACTCTGTGATCAGAAGGAAGTTGGCAAGAGAGGAAAGAAGAAGGATACTAGAGATTTGATCTCTGATGGAAGTTGAAGGAAGAAGAAGGATACTAGAGATTCGATCTCTGATGAAAGTGAAGATGGAGAAAGCGATAAAGATTTGGAGATTAAAGGTGCTTTATGTTCAGGAGGATTTTATCCTACAATGATTAGCAAAGAAGAAATAGAAAGAGATATAGACCGATGCGTATCATGCCTGGATAAGGGGAATAATTTAGAAGAAGTAAGAGAACTGGAACAACAACTCAAGAAGCTGAAGACACAGAAGAAAAAACTGCTGAGAAAAGGATCCCAAGAATTGGAGAAAAAGTATACATTGAGGCCAAGAAAAGAGGGCAAGTAAGAAAATGATGCAACATGATATTTCGAGGACAGAACTTAGAATATAAGCCTTTGAAGAATACCGATATGTCAACAACTAGAAAGAACAGGACCAAGAAACTCTCAGAAAACTTGATGAAATACAACTGGGGGAGAATAAGAAGGAGAAGAAAAGCTTTGGTTATGAAGAATCAGTGTGCACCAAATCAACAATCACTGCCACAGCTTCAACTGAACAAGGTCAAATGCAATTGTACCAGCCACAATAGCGGTACCAGTTGTTTCATATCCATAGACAGTTTCTGGAAAGATAAAGAATTGGAGAGGAAGAGGACAAGAAGACTTAGAAAGAGGAAGAGGAGGAAGATTTAAGCCATACTTCCAACAATCTTGAGAAGTGTGTTATGATTGTGGACAGGTTGGCAACTTTGCCTGTGAGTGTAATGGGCCAGAAGGAAACATTAGAGGGAATTTCAGAGGAAGATACAGGAGCAAGTGAAGATCATCTGGGGTGAACCCTTATAGGGGCAGGAGCAAGGATTCTAGGGGTGCCTAGAAGATCCGAAAGGGGGGTGTCAGCTGGTAGCACCAGTTAGGGGAAAAAGATCCAACAATTGAGGTGAAAATAAACAACCGACCATTGGAAGTGATGGTGGATAGCGGAAAGGCTTTTATCTGTGTTCAGCCTGAAGAGGTTACACATCTCACTATGTCAAATCAACTAATTAGGACAATCGGATTCGAAGGAGTAAAACAGCTGATTCCTCTTACAGAACCAATTGAGCTCTGCTATAAAAATCTAAAAATTACAATACCCATACTGGTATCAGAACATACACCTATTGCATTGTTGGGAAGAGATGCATTGTGGAAATTGAATTGTACAATCAGATGTACACCAGACGGCTGTCTGGTAGAAGTGCCAAAGGAAAAGGTTTACCAATTGTTAATGATGACAGAGATGGATTTGTCTACAGTATTCTGGATTGGAAATCTCAGTGAAGATTTTTAGGAGCCAGACCTCCTTGGAAGAATCAGTATCCATTGAAAGATGAAGCAATCCAAGGGATTCAACCAGAAATTGAAGGACTTTCAAAAGCAGGTGTTTTGAAGACAAAATAAAAAATCCTTAGAGTAGGAATCAATTGTTGTTTTGGGGAGAAACCATGAGGGGTTGATAGTAGCGCCTCTGGACCTATTAGGTCTGATGATTTAGGAAGCTAGGGGTTAGCTAATGTTGCAAGGGGGGAGATTAGGAGAAAGATTAAAAAGGAGTAGGGTTTTTGGGAATAATATTTGCTTGAACAGATTGACTATATCATAGGAAGGTGCACAATCTGTCTGAAAAGTAATGTTTATAGGGGGTGACTGTTATTCTTGTTTACATTCCTACACCAAGAGGGGAATAAGATTTCAAACTAAGCTAAAAGATACTCAGTCGTTTGCCAAGTCTGTGTGTAAAGAAGTCATAAGCAGGTGGGGACTTCCCGATCACATATCCTCAAATTAGTGGGAAAGGAATTTGTGGATAAATCAGTGAAATGGTTTTTGAAAAGTTAGAAGAAAAGTCAGACTAAAAAGTTAAGAAAACTAGGGTTGAAGGAACTCTAGGACGGTCAGCTCAGCTTCAATGTAAGTGCACGAGAGAGAACAGTGGTAAGGGAAAATTAGAGTTCAGTGGGAAGATAGATATGGCAGGAGTTTAGATCTGTTAGGAGCAGTTGCATTGAGAAAGTATGCGTTGTTGAATGATAAGAGAAGAATGAAGATTGAGGGTGATTGCAGTATCTATATTTACGATTCCCAGCAGGAAGATCAAGGTGATTATAAATGTATTTTTTATCATCAACAGTTTGAAAGTGAGGGATTAGAGTTGGGACTGAGAGTTAATGTAGTGACACTAGTGGTGATAGATGGAAATACAAGTAAAGAGTTCAAAGCTTTAGGGAAAATAGATGGATCAACAACAATGACATTAACACTTCAGCCTATTATAGCAACGGTGAGAAGCAATTCAACTCTTTCGACATTGATAGTTATTAAAGCTATAAATATATCACATTTGATTACAAGGGAGCCAATCGCTCCAGCACCAATTTTAGAGGAAAAGACTGTCATTAGGGTTAGGATGGGTGGTACAGCTCATCTTCCTTGTAGATGTGAGAGAAGGAATGTGTAGAGGTGATATTCCTCTCATGTGGAGAGATAATTATGGAGAAGAAGTGTTGTTATGAGGACCAGAAGTAGAAGCTGTGTCACCTAGTGAAAGGAAGTATATTTTGTACAACGATATGAAGTGGAAGAGGGTTATGAGTGATTGCTAACTTATTTTGAATAATGTTAGAGGGAAGATTAGGGAGAATACTATCATGGAGGTATAGGATGAGTTGTTTGATTTTGATGGAAGACAAGAAGATATATCTGATCAATACTGTTTGTTAGGGAAGAGAGTTATTAAATGGAAGGCATTTGGATTTAATTCTTCTGTTTGGAAATTAAAGATGGATGGGCAGGTAGGAATCTTTGGTTCCAGCAGTTAATTCATACTGTAAGATCAGTGAGGAATCTTGAGGGTCCATGTCTGTTGAGAATTCCAGCAATAGGAACATGGGGTTGAATCTTAGAGAAGGTAGCTCAACCTCTATAAAGTATGTGTCAATCTTATGCTTTATCATGGCTGTTGTATCAGCAACAATCATTAACAGATACAATAATGTCGTTGTCGAAGCATTTGTTTAGGCCTAGGTTTAAGTGTTCTTGGTTAAATGAATTACCCTATGTGAATTTGTTAGATGGGAAGGAAAATCAGTTAACAGCGCTTCATGAAGCATTGGAGGTGAATCCAGTGAGGGCTAAAAACTGTTTTTGTTAAAATAAAACATATGATGGAAAGAGGATGTTTAGGGGAATATCAGATGGTGATGATTATATGATGACTTTGGGTAAGCATGAACATAAGGTTAGTAATGAGAAATATAATGTAACTTTTGATGTTTCATTTAGTAAGAAGAGCAGGACTTTGATGGTGAAAGATCAGCTTTTGCATTGTAATGTGGCTATTGGGAATTTTAGAAACATCTGGGGTTTGTGGTGAGAAAGAATATATTCTTACCCTATGGATGGAAAGGATGTTGTTACATGTCGACGTTGAAGCTTCCATATGAGGTTTTTACCATTAAAAGAGGGGGAAGCACCGGACACTGATAAATCTGAGTCTAGGTTTGGAAATAGGGTGAAAAGGGACAGAGAGGAATTTCATAGTCTGGAAGCTACCATTGGAGGATAAGTCTAGGAGAGAAGTGGGGACTTTTTCCATGGTATGGTGTAAGATTTGGGAAGATAACATAGATAATATTACCTATAATTTGAAGGGTTTTGCAAATGAAACGATAAGAGGGTTTAACCTTCTGTCAAGACTCAAAGGAGTATTGATGGATAGATATCAATTTTGAATATCCGATCATTTTTTCACGTTTTTAAATATTATGGTGATTTTAGTATTTTGTGATGAATCAAAGGGGGGAAATGGTATGAGATTCATTTTATATATAATTTTATATAACATTTTTAGTTGATAGTGATGTTTTAATTTGAATGTGTTGTTTTGCAAAAGATACTGTTTGGTCTTTTCTTTTCTTCCAGAAGCATATGGGGGAATGTGTAGAGGGGATTCAAATATTCAAACATGGACAATATGAAGGGACAATATGAATGGACTGGAGGAAGTGGAACAAGGAAGGTGTGGAAATGTTCAGATTCCATCATCGACGTTGCATTGGAAGTCGACACTGCTGAGGAGATGAAGTGTAGTGGACTACATTCCAGTGTCTGCAATGATATATAGACATATTTGCATGTGTAATACATAATTTGTGTCATATTCTTTCTGTATTAATTTTTGTAGAATGATATTTGTTGTTATTGGGTACATGTGGGGATCTCAGATGTTTTTATTTATTTCGTGGATGCTTAGGGATATTGGGTCTAGGCAGGGATAGAGAGAATCCACAGGAGGGTCCGATGGGTCGTCCAGCCTGAATGTGGACATTTTTGATTGTATTTTGTTTGCTGAGGCTTTCATGTGTATTCAAATTGCATCATAGTTTAAAATGCATTGATAAAGATTTATGAATTGATCTGGAGTACTTAGGTGGTTGCCTGGGGCAGAGGGGCCGTGAGAGAATTTTACTGTCTTGATTGATTTATGGATATTTGGAAAGAAAGCTGCCAGACAGGTTTTTCGCTCTCACACTCCATAAAGATTTGTTCATATTTCATAGAAATGTATTTACACTCCATAGAAAAATGTGTTTTTGGTTTATTGTTAAAGATACTCAATGAGAGAAATTGTTATTTGTCATAATCCTATTCTTTTTGTTTTCGAGACTTAATTAGTCTCGAAGGGGGAAATATGTGGTGTCTAAGGAATTTGTGACTTTGCTAACGTTTGCAAATGGTATCTTGGAGGATGTTGATTCAGCTTAGGGAAGCATCTGTGGAGCAGTTTTATAGGGGCACCCCATAAAACAGAGGAAGTCTGTTGTGTGGAGTCATGGGATTGGTCTCTAGGCGAAACCACCCATATCATGGTAAAGATTATAAATACTTGGTGAGACAAAGGAGGACAGAACAACATATTATTTTGGGTCGTTGTTCTCCAGATGCCTGCAGATGTCTGTAAACTTACGCTAAAATCTTGTGATATAAATAAACCTTTATAATCAAAGTACAGTGTAAGCGGACTCCTTGTTCTCACAGCAAAGATTAGCATCATTATTTAGAAACAACAGAGGTATTGCAGTGGAGGCTCTGGTGGTTGAAAATCAACACTATCCCTCCACCCCCTCCTGCGGCAGAATCAGCACCCTTGCTTGTGGAGATTATACTAGCAATGGAATGCTTTGATAAAGGATGACGGTATAGTAAGTAGCCTATTGTAAACTGTAACACATCTGACAAATTAGAGTAACATGCCATTTTATCAATAGGGACATCAAACTTGTGCAATAGAGTACAGACTGTTTGGTTTAACAACGTTTCCATAACTCCATACATAGGCTTTTTGTTTTGTTTTGAAATGTGTATGCCAGTAATAGCCTATGTTAATTTTATCACCAGCACTTTTGGAACCATACCACCAATGTAGCTATATAATCCAACCACCTTTATTCCTCAACCTGCCTTGATTCCCTTTGGTCAGAGTGATAACTGTCTTGATTCCTTTTGGTCAGAGTGACGACTGTCAATGCCTGCTGGAAGTTTCTAATTTTCACAGACTGACCAACCTTTTTAGATTGTTGGTCATGAAGATGTCCCTTTCTTAAAATGTTGTGGCTAAAGGAGGGTCGGGGAAGCGAACCCAGGTCACTGGCGTGAAAGATAAGCAGCCTACGCATTGTGCCAACAGGGTCAACCAACCTAATGTGAATTGTCTTGTGGCTCACTGGCCCTTATTAGCGAGGATCACTATACTGCCGCCCCCGAACGGGAAGGCACGTCCCCATGCTTCGACCCCTTTGACCACCAATATGCATCCTACAGTTTTTTAGAGAGACAATATCTTTGTGGGAGTCCTTCCTAATTAAAACCCTAACCAGCCGTAACATACGCATTAGATTTCTATTGTCTGCCATTTTCTGTCTTTTAGCCTCTAATTCGTTTTCTCTCCTGAAGAGGATTTGTGTTGGTCTACTGGTTTTCCTCAACATCCACCCTCTTTGGATTTCTTATTGTTGCCGGCTATACAGCCAGAGCTTGTGTGCTCGCCTAGGGTTTCTATGTTAGTCTATTTTGGGATTAGGGTTATGTTATGAAACGTGGGATACTACATTATAAATATGAATTATCCAAATTATCAATCAACTGTAAAAACGTTCAGATACTGTTTAACCAGCAGAGCAGAAGTGCCAAGAGATGAGAAGAGTAGGCTATCTCAGCTGATAAAAAATAAAAACAACTATTTGAATTGTGTTTGAGTTCCATGCATGTTTGTTGAACGCTTTGACACCTTGAAAGTGAAAGTGAGAGTGGTTCAGTGAGTGGGCTCGGCCTAGAACATCAGGGGAGCTGATGAACGCAGGAACGAACGTTCCTTTTCAGAACCATGGAGAGCGCACTGTGCATGGTGGCGCAGTCCCTTCTTCTACTCCTACTTAGAGCCATATGTATATTCTAAATTATTCTACTCCTACTGCTCTCTAAACCATGGTTCATAGTTCACCATTTTATAAACTCCCAAATCATCTCCAAAATTCAACTGAATTGATATCACTGTTAAATGATTTTTTATCCGTTTGGTAAACATGTTCATCCCATTGTGACATTGCCAACCATGATGTATGGAAGCATTTGACGTATTAATGGTTCCCTATAAAACCCTGTAATTCTAAGAACGTGTCAGATGGTTTTGAACTCGGTCAAAATCACTGCAGTATGAAGGGCGATAATGAGTAGGCCTACATTCAGTACTTTGTTGAAAGCGACCACGCTGAGATTCCTCCGCGAGCGGCCGCTTCTGTGTGCAGCTGGCCTGGTGCTTGCGACCGGTTCGGCTGTCTACTTTTATAGAAAATATTACGGCGTCGGTGAGGATGAACCGGCCACCGTGGAGAGCGTGTACCGTGTTGTCACGGTTGAGGAGGGTAAATTTACAGATTTTACAATGTCTAAATAGCAATACATACTGTTTATAGTACGGACTGAAACTATATTTAGCCATCATCATGTCATCATTTGAGTCCCAAACGGCACCCTATACCCTATTCCCTATTTTTTTTTACCAGGGCCAATAGTTATATGGCCAAAAGGCTCTGGTCAATAGTAGTTCACTAAATAGGGAATATGGTGCCATTTAGGACTCAAATAATGACATTTACGTCATTTCGCAGACGCTCTTATCCAGAGCGACTTACATTATATATTTTTTCATACCCCCTGTGGGAATAGCACCCACAACCCTGGCGTTGCAAACACCATGCTCTATCAACTGAGCTACATCCCATAATGACGTAATGATGGCTAGCAAAGCCCAGAGGAGATTTGATATGTTTTACAGTGTAGCCCTAGATGCTATGGAATTCCACTATTAACAACAACAAACGATCATGCTCCTCTGAAACCAAACCTTTGCTTTAGGTTTAATTGAACATATTGGTACATTATGCAGACACATAAATACAATGTGATATCACACAATATAAAATACAAATAAAATATAAGATCGGCCTAACTACATGGACAGATGTCTGGTGTCTTGCAGTATTTCTTAAACTTAGAGAAAATAATCCTTTATTGTTTATTCATAAAGATCATGAGCCCACCCTGGACCAGGAGGACCCAGTCCTTGTTCAGGTAATAATGTAGGCCTATCAATAGTCTGATTACCGGTCTGTTACTACTCTCTTGCTAATTCCATCGTGGCAATGTGATATTTGCATAACAATCCAATAAGGTTGTGGGCAGAAAGCTGAAACAGACTGGCACCCAGGCTATAACAATACTGCTTCTGTAGCAGGATTGGTTCAATAACAATCTGACATTCAAACTGTAATTTTACTCACTCGAAAATTGATCCTTAGTTTGTAGATGAGGAGGTTCGGCAGCGGCCCTGTCTGGCTTTAATCCCTTGGTCTGGACCTCTGTGGGTTTCAAGCGCTGTAAGTCCATCCATTCTGATACTCTCTGGTCTTTAGACTGGTTTATGTAACTTAAACATAAACATGACGTTTTCTAAAGAACAATATAGAAATACATGTCTGTAAACATATTTCCTGTTTTTCTAATAGTCTGTAACACTGCAGCCAACTTATTACCTTACCCATGCTGGGAGGATGCTGGTGAGAGAGCTGGCAGTGTTAAACCCACAGGTAACCATGCAGATTATTGGACAAAGCTAATCTGATCTAATAGGCAGGATTACCTTCAGTATCCACTATGGTAGTGGGATACTTTGATGTCCTTAAACCTATTCCCTAATTTTCTTACAGATTTTCATGAATGAGCAACACATTTTCATCTCTCATGCTGGCACGATGGTATGGGATGAACAGTTTTCTCAGCCTGAAGAGGTAGCCATTCACATGCAGGTACTTTAGACATGTTCTTAACATTTGTAACTCAGACCTGTGTGTTTCAACTACTATCATTGCAGTGGCCTCCTCTTGCAATCCTCCCTATACCAGTCTTTCACTCCTATACTAGTGTATTATTCAAACTGACTCTTAAATGGATCCTGTCTTGTTCCTTAGTATGTGGATGAGGAGGTTCGGCAGCAGCCCTGTCTGGCTTTAATCCCTTGGTCTGGACCTCTGTGGGTTTCAAGCGCTGTAAGTCCATCCATTCTGATACTCTCTGGTCTTTAGACTGGTTTATGTAATTTAAACATAAACATGACGTTTTCTAAAGAACAATATATAAATACATGTCTGTAAACATATTTCCTATTTTTCTAACAGTCTGTAACACTGCAGCCAACATATTACCTTACCCATGCTGGGAGGATGCTGGTGAGAGAGCTGGCAGTGTTAAACACACAGGTATCCATGCAGATTATTAACCAATGCTCATCTGATCTAATAGGGATAATTAACCGTCAGTATCCACTTTGATAGTTGAATACTTTGATGTCTTTAAAGCTGTTCCCTTATTTTTACCAGATTTTCACGATGGAGCAGCCTATTTTCATCTGTTTCACTCCAGCTAGGAGGATGGTATGGGAGGAACTGTCTTCTCAAAATGAACAGGTAGCCATTCATATGCAGGTACCTCATAGGTTTCCTTAACCTTTAAACACAGACCTGTGTAGTTCAACTGCCAATTGTCTTAGAATCTATCTTTGCAGTGGCCTCCTCTTGCGATTCTCCCTATACCAGTCTGTCACTTCTATACCAGTCTCTCATTCAAACTGACTCTTAAATTGATCCATTCTGATACTCTCTGGTCTTTAGAGGATATTAAACATTAACATCAAGTCACTAGTTTTCTATAAAACAATATAATGAACATGTCTGTAAACATATTCCGTCTTCTTCATCTCCAAGCCCAAACCAGTCTACTATCTCACCCGTGCTGGGAGAATTCTGGTGAGAGAGCTGGCAGTGTTAAACACACAGGTAACCATTCACATTATTAACCAAAGCTCATCTGATCTTATAGGGAGAATTTCCTTAATTTGATGGCTTTACCCTATTCCCTCTTCTTTTCACAGACTTCCAAATTGGTTACTGAGGAGCCTACCTTTCACCTCACTGAAGCGGGGAGGCTAGTGCTTGACGAACTGTCAGCACCTTTAGATAGCCATTCACAGGTAGCCATTCACATTATTAGACAGTCATAGAGTATTAGTAATAGTACACATTAACATGTCCTCTATCTCCACAATTGTGTTTTTTATTAATCACAGAGAAACCTCTGAAATTAGGGGATGTCTTTGTTTTTCAGCCAAATAGTGAAGACTCTCGTTTTCCCTATGAGAAGTTGCAGCTGGTTGGGAACTGGGGTTCGTTTCATTTCCATTACTGGAAGATCCATTATGGACGAGTGCAGGTACTTCATACATATTCTTAACACTAATGAACACACCTGTATATTTTAACTCCCATTTGTCTCTGGGGTTTCTTTTGTATGTCTGGCCCTAATTGAAACGTAGGGGAAAGTTGTTATATCACTGCCAGTAATGATAGTCAAAACTGAAATCGCCTGCCAAATGATATAGAAATCTACAGTTAAAATATAGAGAAAGGTCTGCAGACTGAAGGCGTTTTTTCTTTTAGCAAAATGAAGAGGACTTGCATCACCTGTGCATTGTGAGGGGAGTGGAGAAACAGCTGTGGTGGAGCAGAGTCATTCAGGAAAAAATCCTGGACCCATGGGTGAGAGATTCTCAACTGATCTTTCATCTCAAATGCACCTGATTTGTGTCAAATGATGCACACAATATAGGGCTACTTATATTTCCTGGATGAAATGTAATGTTTCCCTGTGTCTCTTTTAAAGGGTCTTGTCCAGGTGGTCCTCACCAACAAGGAGCTGACTGGTATTAAGGTACAGTCAAACACTTTTTCACCCCCCAAAAATGGGAAGTGGCAAATGTCCATTTACCTGTTTCAATAAATGTTGACAGAAAATGAAATGAGACATTTGAATTTCTATCCTCATTTTTAGTTCCTTGGTAGAAGGATCTATGGACTCAGGTCCTGCCTTGTCAAGAGGAGGTCTGAGTTCACCTATTATGAGGATTCCCAGGTATAACTCGTTCTTTCTCTGCGCTAGGATTTATTTCAGTGTTTGGTTGAGGGGTTTTTAATATTGTGGTTTTCAATGTTGGGCTTACAGTGTCACATGTTGTGTGTTAAACAGCAGGTGGATATCTCCACCACAGTGGAGGGGTTCCAGGAGAGGGGGGATGAGATGACGTCGTATCAGTTCTCCACCTCTGACATCATCACCACCCCTCATGAAACGTTCTCTGGCTCCTCTCACCAGTTCCCCCAGGATTCTCCCCCTCCCCCTCCCCTTTCCCTTCCGATTCCCCTCCCAGTCCCCCTCCACCTTTCCACTCCACCCAGGACCAGGACCAGACCCCTGACAGCACTCCTCACGTAAAACTCTTTCTACAGTCAATAGCACTTTTTTCTTTGTTTTACTGACATTTGTACTTGTGTGTACAGGTGTGTGTCTAAGTGTCATTGTGTTCAAAACACAATGTTTTGGTATCGACAGGTTTGTATTGTCTGTCAAGGTCATGTTTTTAGGTCAAGATGAAAGTATTGTTATGATGTCACTGAATGTTTTGTCTGCTTTAGTTGATGTTGCAGGTGAAATGCAGTTTAGTAGAGTTGATGTTAATGTGATGTCTGCTTTAGGAGTTTGTGGAGGAGCAAAATAATGTTGCAGATGTGCCCCAGCTGTGGTGAGTTTGCTTTAATGTGTTCATCTATAGTAAAAACATTTGCTTTGAAATAATCTGCCCAATATTGTACTTATACAGAAGTAGGACCTTAATAACCTTTTACTGCAGTGGGCTAGATCAGGGTCACACAGTGTGTTTCTTAATAGTCTTAAACAAATCTACTTTGAAGCAAAAGTATACATTTCACACATATGGATATGGTCTTAAAAAAAGAAGACACCTTTACCATGTCAGATATAGAGTTGAAACACTTTCTATACGTTACCAGTCAAAAGTTTGGACACACCTACTCATTCCAGGTTAAAAAAAATATATATATATATATTGTAGAACAGGTTTCTTCAATTCCTGTCCTGGAGGGCCGAAACACTTCTGTTTTTTATTTCTACCTGGTAGTTAATTGCACTCACCTGGTGTCCCAGGTCTGAATTAGCCCCTGATTAGAAGGAGAGGATGAAAAACAGAGGTGTTTCGGCCCTCCAGGACCGGAATTGAAGAACCCTGTTGTAGAATAATAGTGAATACCTCAAAACTATGAAATAACACATATGGAATCATGTAGTAACAAATAAAGTGTTAAACAAATCAAAAAATTTCACTTTTGAGATTTTTCAAAGTAGCCACCCTTTGCCTTGAGGACAGCTTTCCACACTCATGGCATTCTCTCAACCAGCTTCATGAGGTAGTCACCTGGAATGCATTTCAATTAACAGGTGTGCCTACTTATAAGTTAATTTGTGGAATTTCTTTCCTTCTTAATGCGTTTGAGCCAATCAGTTGTGTTGTGACAAGGTAGGAATGGTATACAGAAGATAGCCCTATTTGGTAAAAGACCAAGTCCATATTATGGCAAGAACAGCTCAAATAAGTAAAGAGAAACGACAGTCCATCATTACTTTAAGACATGAAGGTCAGTCAATCCGGAACATTTCAAGAACTTTTAAAGTTTCTATGATGAAACTGGCTCTCAGGAGGACCGTCACAGAAAAGGAAGACCCAGAGTTACTTCTGCTGCAGAGGATAAGTTCATTAGAGTTAACTGCACCTCAGATTGCAGCCCAAATAAATGCTTCACGAAGTTCAAGTAACAGACACATCTCAACATCAACTGTTCAGAGGAGACTGCGTGAATCAGGCCTTCATGGTCGAATTGCTGCAAAGAAACCACTACTAAAGGACACCAATAAGAAGAAGAGACTTGCTTGGGCCAAGAAATACGAGCAATGGACATTAGACCGGTAGAAATCTGTCCTTTGGTCTGATTAGTCCAAATGTGAGATTTTTTGGTTCCAACCGCCGTGTCTTTGTGAGACGCAGAGTTGGTGAACGGATGATCTCCGCATGAATAGTTCCCACTGTGAAGCATGGAGGAGGAGGTGTGATGGTGTGGGGGTGCTTTGCTGGTGACACTGTCTTTGATTTATTTAGAATTCAAGGCACACTTAACCAGCATGGCTACCACAGCATTCTGCAGCGATACGCCATCCCATATGGTTTGCGCTTAGTGGGATTATCATTTGTTTTTCAACAGGACAATGACCCAACACACCTCCAGGCTCTGTAAGGGCTATTTGACCAAGATGGAGGGTGATGGAGTGCTGCATCAGATGACCTGGCCTCCACAATCACCCGACCTCAACCCAATTGAGATGGTTTGGGATGAGTTGGAGCGCAGAGTGAAGGAAAAGCAGCCAATAAGTGCACAGCATATGTGGGAACTCCTTCAAGACTGTTGGAAAAGCATTCCATGTGAAGCTGGTTGAGAGCATGCCAAGAGTGTGCAAAGCTGTCATCAAGGCAAAGGGTGGCTACTTTGAAGAATCTAAAATCTAAAATATATATTGATTTGTTTAACACTTTTTTGGTTAGTACATGATTCCATATGTGTTATTTCATAGTTTTGATGTCTTCACTGTTATTCTACAATGTAGAAAATAGTAAAAATAAAGAAAAACCCTTGAATGAGTAGGTGTGTCCAAACGTTGACTGGTACTGTACATCACAGAAGACTGAAATATAACAAAACCGTTTGACATAGAAAAACCAGATTTTCTGCATTTTTAAAAATCATTTTGATTAACTATGAAATTATGAAAAATATTAATATCATTACACCCATGAGGCCACTAGAGGGCGAGTTGGTCATTTGACTGCAGGAAAGGGTCTACTTTAAGCCAGTGTGCTACAGCAGGGAAATAATCCTGCAGCAACAGCAAATATGAATTATTATGTGGATTATAATTTTCATTTTTGTAGGGGTTGATAAATTTTTTGGGCAAATCAGTCTGACATTTCAAAGTGAAAATTACAAACTTTAAAAGCCTTTTTAAAACTAAAATACACTATAAGTTTAATTTCCTGCCGTGCAGGAAAATTCTCAGCAACAAAAGAGTGATCAAATGAAGGTCCTACATTGGTATGGTCTGTCTGAATCCTGCAGTTGTAACATAGGCTAACATAAGAGAGGATATCTTCATATCATGGCATTGATGTATGCTTTATCTCCTTATGTTGCACATGTGTTACTAAACATTTATATTTACAGGAGTTACTTTGGAAACCAAGGGACAACCAACTTCTCTCTGAGGCTGGCCGGTATCCGACATGCTATGGAGGTGTGAAATTGTGAATTTAGCACCTTTTGTATTTCATTTGATGAACATTTCTGGACTGTTTGTAAATGTATTGTCTTGTTCTCACAGGCTCTGACATCCTCAGACAGTACCTCCCTTAATTACCTCACCCACGCTGGGAGGATGGTGTTGAGCGGATTGTCCAAGCTCAACCAGCAGGTAACCATTCACATAATTGTACAGAGTTCATCAGACCAGATATACAGTATAGTTCCCACATAGATGTCATTTCAACGTCTAGTTTTGAGTTACATTTGGTTGAGTTGTCAACTAATGTGAATTCAATGTGAAATCAACAAAAACATTGACCATGTCATTGGATTTAGGTTGAAAGTTAGGTGAAAAAAAGACTAAATTCCCTTACGTTGATGACTTTTTTCAAATCCAATCAGTTTTCCACGTTGCTTTAACATCATCACATTACATTTTTTTGTTAAAATGACATAGAAACTACGTTGATACAACAAGTCTTTGCCCAGTGGGTTACCTTTAGGCAACAGTGATTCATAGGTTTTAGTTGAAAAGTTCCAATGTCTTACAAGCAAAACAATCAGAGACCCTCTGAATTACAGACCTGAATCTTTGATTTTATGATCTAAGTTTAAGGAATTGTATGATTGTTTTGTTTTGAGGATGTGAGGCAGTTTCAGCAGGCCTACGACCTCCTGGTGAACTTCATTAATGAGCCAGCAAACAGGGGAGCGACTAGAGCAAGAGATGGCTCTTGTAGGAGTAGGTTTACATGCAAGTTTGAGCGTTAGCTGCAGGCACAGTCTGCTCATCCAACATCTACTCAATGAGACTTTCTAAAGTGCTTGTCAATGAAGATTATGCAATTAGCGTATTTGTTTGACTTCAGATCGACCGCATCAACTTCGTGGATGTATTTTATGAATTCGTTCTACTAAGCCTTCTAGAAGGAAAAACATCTCTTCCTACATCTGTAAGTGGCCCTAAGAATGTAAACATCCTGTTGTTTATCTATCCTATCCACACTGTTGTATCAAGCCTGTAGACACTCACTCATGTCCCCTGTTCCTTCTCCAGAGGCCTGGTAGCTTCTTTTATCTGCTCATGGAAGTGATAATGAGGATTCACCCTCCTGGAGGAGCCTGGACAGAGGCTGCTTGGAACTTCTACCTCCTCATTAAGGTACATTCTCTCTCTCTCTCTCTCTCTCTCTCTCTCTCTCTCTCTCTCTCTCTCTCTCTCTCTCTCTCTCTCTCTCTCTCTCTCTCTCTCTCTCTCTCTCTCTCTCTCTCTCTCTCTCTCTATATATATATATATATATATATCCTGAGCTGTGTGTGATGGTTTGTTCATCATTATCTTTGTAGTTGGTCATTAAATAATAGTTGATGATGTGTCTGTTGTCGTCAGGGCCAGATGAAGGCGTGGCTGGACTCCATCTTCAACCTCGATGAGTCCATCTATGAAAGCCCACAGAGGCTCTCGGGGCAGGTGATGGGGAATCTAGAAATGCAGGTTGAGTTCCTCCTGTCCAGCCTGGATTAAGGGTCCCAAACTGAGCTGAGGATCACTAACACGAAATAAAGTTTTTTTGCATTTAAACATTATCTGTCAATCGTAAACTAACTTTACATAATGTGTGGGGGAGAGTGGGGTAAGTTGAGCCATTTTTTACATTCAGTATCACTCCGTCAAGGGAAATATAGTATTCTTTCTAACAAAGATATCTACATATATTTCAACTTGCCATTGGCTCAACCATTGGCTCAACTTACCCCAAGGCAAACATTTTGACTTTATTAGCCCACACAGCTATAATGATGCACTTTCATGCCAGGTTTAGGACCTCATATTAAAGCTTATAGAGACCCCAACTGATGTATAGAACAATCTTTACATTATCTACTTTGGTTTAGGTACAAGCATAATGAAACCTCTAACACAAAAAATTAATTTGACTTGGTGAAAATCTGTTTTTTGGACCTTACTTGCTTACCACTTTTTCTATGTGGTTTCTTTCTTCATAATAATAATATGCCATTTAGCAGACGCTTTTATCCAAAGCGACTTACAGTCATGTGTGCATACATTTTTACGTATGGGTGGTCCCGGGGATCAAACCCACTACCCTGACGTTACAAGCGCCATGCTCTACCAATTGAGCTACAGAGGACCCATGAAATGAAATGATGACCACACAAGAAGTAGATTAATGAAACTGGTTACAATTGACGGAGTCACCCATAATTCACCAAATGATATTGGCTCTGATGTGGACAAGGAGGAGAGGGCAGATCTGGTTTCAAAGGAGAACTCCTGTAGAAACTGTAGACACTGCATTATGCTATTTGGATAGCCGAGCAGAAAAGGTGAAAAATCTTTCGATGTGTCATAGAGCAAGGCATTTACCTCTAATTTGCTCTAGGGGCGCCGTACTACTATGGCTGACCCTGTAAAACAACACATTTCACTGTCTGCCCCTATCCGCTGTATGTGACAATAAAACATGGTTAATTGTATTTATTTCACTCCCTGAGCACATCGATTAAGGCAGTCCCCCGCACCTCTCTGATTCAGAGGGGTTGGGTTAAATGCGGAAGACACATTTCGGTTGAATGCATTCAGTTGTGCAACTGACTAGTTATCCCCCTTTCCCTTCCCAGTAACTCTAACAACAGTCCTGATGATTCCTCAATGCAGGTGCAACCGCTTGTCTCCCTCTAATGGTCATACACTACTATTACATGTTCTCATCTGCAGCTGGCCAATTTGATCTTTGCTGTTTTCCCCTCTGTGTCTCCCTGCTCCCGACCATTTTTAGAGGCGCCAAGAGCCATGGCATTTACAGTCAGCTGTTTAGGGATGATTTAGCCTCGCTGGAAGGTAGAATTTCAAGCAATGCAATTTACCATCCATTGTATTTTATGCTTACTGTATTTATATTGTATATTATGTATGTTGACCGTGTAAATTCCTCTGTCTGTATTCTGTCTGTATATTTGTCTATTGCTGGGTATGAGTAAATGTACTTGGTGAATAAGTACATTCTGATTCTGACGGTGAAATGATGGTGAAATGTATGTCAAGTGAAAGCATCCAATGGCCTATTACTCTTCTCTCACTGCTTTCCGACCTCCCTCTGAGATTCGAGGGTGAAAACGGATTATCACACATCTATCTCTATCTGAGAAACGTTCTATTGTAGGATAAAACAAATTAATGTAGCCTATAAAACATTTAAAACCCTGCAACATAATTGAATATATCAGTATTGTCAGATCAGTGGTTAACCTAACCCCAGGGAAGGGAGAAAGGAAGCAAGGAGGAAGGGATGCAATTGTAGGTGAGATTGGAAAAGATGGCGGAGGTGGAGGATGAAGTGGATTGTGAATCTAATGGCGGTAGAATCAAGGAGGATTGGAGTCTTTTTCAAAAAAATGGAAAATGGAGTAAAGTAGGGTACAGTGATGAGAACGTCCCTTTATATCTTGTAGGTGGAAGGTTTGTTAATGAGGAGCAGCTTATCCAAATACCAATCTTGAAGAATCCATTTGAGCTATTCAAACTGGTGGAGAGAGTGATGGGTAAAGTGAAGGATGTGAGGGTCATGAGAGGCGGGTTTGTTTCGATTCTTTGTACTTCTGCGGATCAGAAGGAACGTGTGTTGCGGCTCATCCCGATTTGAAAAGTTTGACGTGTCGTGTGTGTCTCTTCGGAACAGGGCACCCCTCAAGGGGGTAATATCTGGCGTCTCGTGGGAAGTCGATGTTAAAGAGATGAAAAATATTCCTGGAGTGATTGATGCACGTCGGATGAATTGAGTGGTGAATGATGAAAAAGTGAAGAGTTTATTTGTTCTTTTGTTTTTTGATATGGAGTCTCTCCCTATTCAAGTGCAGTTGGGGTATATAAACTACAAAGTCAGAGCATTTATCCCAAGACCAATGCAGTGTGATCACTGTAAAGCTTTTGGTCATGTGTCAAGGGTTTGCAGAAGGGAGAAACCGAGATGTCCAAGTTGTGGAAAATATCATTTAATGTGTTATAAAAGTGATGAAAAAGTGAAATGTTACAATTGTGGTGGGAACCATGAAGCCACGGTGAAAGAAAATGAGGAGGCCAAAGTTAGGGTTGTACAGAGCATTTCCTATGCAGCAGCGGTTAAAAGGGTTGAGGGTTTGAATGGTGCTCCTGAAGAGTCCATGGTGGCGGATAGGCCTTCAATGCAAGCTGCAGGGGTTGCCTTTCACCAAGATGATCCTGACATTTTAAAGGTTAAAAATGTGGACTTTGTGGCCTTTATTGCAATGGTGATTAATGGCACTACCAAGGTGGAGAAAATATAGAAATCATTGTGGTTGCGGCAATTTAATCCTCCAGAAACGACAGAACAAATAATGCAACAAATATTGTGGTTAAATTCAAATATACTAATTGACAAAAAAACTTTATTTTTTGACAGAATGTTTAAAAAAGGTATAATCTTCGTAAATGATATCATCGGTAGGACTGGTGGAGTTATGTCGCACATGCAGCTAACAAAAACATGTGGAAATGTCTGCTCTACCCAAAATTACAACCAAATAATTGCAGCCTTACCGCAAAAGTGGAAGAGGAAAGTGGAAGGGGGAGAAAGTAAGGAACTTGTCTGTCAGCCTTGCATTAAAGAACATAATTGGTTAAGGAAAACTGTGATAAATAAATAAGTATATCAGTTTCACTTAAGGACCAAAGGATTGACAGCCGTCCCATATAGATTGCAAAATAGTTGGGAAGAGATTTTTGACGTACCGATCCCATGGCATAGTGTTTATGAACTGACACGCAAAACGACACCGGATTCAAAAATTTGAATCTTTCAATTTAAATTATTATATAATATTCTTGCTACCAATATAATGTTATTTATATGGGGAATACAATCTTCCCAGCTCTGCAGATTTTGCTGTGAAGAGACAGAATCATTAGATCATTTGTTTTGGTTCTGTCCATTTGTAGCTTGTTTTTGGACACATGTCCAGGAATGGCTAAAGGATTGCAATATTTACCTGGAGCTAACCTTGCAGATAGCATTACTGGGTGATCTGAAAAGTCATAGTCAATCGATAAATAATATAATAATACTTTTAGCAAAAAAAATATTTTTAATTCACAATCTGTAGAAGCAATGAGAATAGTTTATGGACATAGTTTAGAGACTTGTCCCAAAGCCACTCCTGCATTTCCTTGGCTGTGTGCTTAGGGTCGATGTCCTGTTGGAAGGTGAACCTTCACCCCAGTCTGAGGTCCTGAGTGCTCTGGAGAAGGTTTTCATCAAGGATCCCTCAGTACTTTGTTCCGTTCATCTTTGCCTCGATCCTGACTAGTCTCCTAGTCCCTGCTGCTGAAAAACATCCCCACAGCATGATGCTGCCATCACCATGCTTCACCGTAGGGATGGTGCCAGGTTTCCTCCAGATGTGACGCTTGGCATTCAGGCCGAAGAGTTAAATCTTGGTTTCATCAGACCAGAGAATCTTGTTTCTCATGGTCTGAGAGTCTTTATGTGCCTTTTGGCAAACTCCAAGCGGGCAGTCATGTGCCTTTTACTGAGGAGTGGCTTCCGTCTGGCCACTCTACCATAAAGACCTGATTGGTGGAGTGCTGCAGAGACGGTTTACCTTCTGGAAGGTTCTCCCATCTCCACAGAGGAACTCTAGAGCTCAGTCAGAGTGACCATCGGGTTCTTGGTCACCTCCCTGACCAAGACGCTTCTCCCCTGATTGCTCAGTTTGGCCGGGCGGCCAGCTCTAGGAAGAGTCTTGGTGGTTCCAAACTTCTTCCATTTAAGAATGATGGATGCCACTGTGTTCTTGGTGACCTTCAATGCTGCAGAAATATTTTAGTACCCTTGCTCTGACATGCACTGTCAACTGTGGGACCTTATATAGACAGGTGTGTGCCTTTCCAAATCATGTCCAATCAATTGAATTTACCACAGGTGGACTCCAATCAAGTTGTAGAAACATCTCAAGGATGATCAATGGAAACATGATGCACCTGAGCTCAGTTTCGAGTCTCATAGCAAAAGGTCTGAATACTTATGTAAATAAGGTATTTCTGTTTTATATTTTTAATACATTTGCAAAAATTTCTAAAAAACCTATTTTCGCTTTGTCGTTATGGGGTATTGTGTGTAGATTGATTAGGATTGTTTTATTTAATCTATTTTAGAATAAGGCTGTAACGTAACAAAATGTGGAAAAAGTCTAGGGGTCTGAATACTTTCCGAAGGCATTGTATGTATGGCCAAGTTTCCTAACAGTCTTCCAAAATGCCTCTACCCGTATTTGAAGATTTTTCACACACACACACACACGCACACACACACACACACACACACACACACACACACACAGTTTTGTTACTTTGAATTCATGATTAAACATAATTTAAACAAAATGCACCGATATATCTGGATGATACTAGTACATTGTGTCCAAACTCAAATGGCAAAGTGTTTACATTGATACGTTATCATACTAGCTATACATACTCACACTTTCATACTCACATTCACACATGAACCCCACCTTCAACAGGTCTGATCACATACAAGGTCCCTGGTTTGGCCTCATCTCCCTCACACTGGAGAGGCAATTGAGTAGTCTACCTCCTTACATTAAACTAGGCATAGCTCCGGTGCTGATGTGCTCTCCAATTCTTGCCCCCCCACTGTTTATTCTCTACCTTTGTCTCTCTTGCACCTTATCTCTCTCTATTTTATCTGTTTCTATGTAGCCTATCTTCCTTGGTCATGCATGTCTGTGATAGAGACAGAGATAAGATTTTATGGGAGAGAACCCTGTTCTTAGACTTAAACCAGTACTGTAGAACATAACGTGTATATAATAAGTATAGTATTAATGGCAGTGTAGCCTAGGTTGCCTCTGGCTATGTCAGAGGGAATGTTTCTGTACTTGTATCAGTACATTTTAGGCTACTAACATAGACCTAACTATTATTGTAAATGTGTGTGTTTACCTTTTGTTATAATAACCTATTTTCAATACAAATGATAGGACTGACTGAAAAACTGACTTTATAGGCTCGGTTGTAATTAATTACATTTGAAAGCCCACAACAGCATTGCTGTTAGATAGCTCCATGTATTTAGTTACCTGTACGAAATTAATAATACCCTAAAACTTTTATTAGCTGTATTGCTAGCTTTATTCAAAATAGCACAACATACCTGCCAGGCTACAAGTCCGCTCTCCAGCGCTGCCTCTCTTTACGCGAAAATCGTCATGCAGACTTCATTGAGATTCCGCGCACTGGATAATTAATACTGAGGTATTAATTTGTGATACCTTACTAGGCTAAAAACTGCGTTTACTCGTTCATTCGTGTCCGTCAACCACTGAAAGCATAAATGTGCCAAACTTTGTCTTCCTCTTCTTATCCATTTGGTGGAATTTCAACCAGGCTCTGTCTTCTCTGCTTCCCACCTCTCCTTATGCACTTCTCAAATCTCACTCCCTCTCAGTCTCACAACAAGAGGATCATGGTGGTGTCTCGTTTCCCTTAGCAACCAGTTGCTATAGTAATATTCCTAGGTAATTCAAAGTGTTATAGTATGTTGATGATGACAATGAAGAGTCCAGATGAACCTAGGAATGAACCTAGGAATGAACCTAGGAATGAACCTTCCGTCTTCAAGAGAGCGAGAGTTGCACCCCTTCTCAAAAAACCAACACTCGATCCCACTGATGTCAACAACTACAGACCAGTATCCCTTCTTTCTTTTCTTTCCAAAACTATTGAGCGTGCCGTCTTTAGCCAACTCTCTTGCTATCTCTCTCAGAATGACCTTCTTGATCCAAACCAGTCAGGTTTCAGGACTGGTCATTCAACTGAGACTGCTCTTCTCTGTGTCACGGAGGCTCTCCGCACTGCTAAATCTAACTCTCTCTCCTCTGCTCTTGTCCTTCTAGACCTGTCTGCTGCCTTTGATACTGTGAACCATCAGATCCTCCTCTCCACCCTCTCCGAGCTGGGCATCTCCGGCGCGGCTCACTCCTGGATTGCGTCCTACCTGACCGGTCGCTCCTACCAAGTGGCGTGGCGAGAAGCTGTCTCCGCACCACGTGCTCTCACCACTGGTGTCCCCCAGGGCTCAGTTCTAGGCCCTCTCCTATTCTCCCTATACACCAAGTCACTTGGCTCTGTCATATCCTCACATGGCCTCTCCTATCATTGCTACGCTGACGATACACAACTAATCTTCTCCTTTCCCCCTTCTGATAACCAGGTGGCGAATCGCATCTCTGCATGTCTGGCAGACATATCAGTATGGATGACGGATCACCACCTCAAGCTGAACCTTGGCAAGACGGAGCTGCTCTTCCTCCCGGGGAAGGACTGCCCGTTCCATGATCTCGCCATCACGGTTGACAACTCCGTTGTGTCCTCCTCCCAGAGTGCGAAGAGCCTTGGCGTGACCCTGGACAATACCCTGTCGTTCTCCGCTAACATCAAGGCGGTGACCCGATCCTGCAGGTTCATGCTCTACAACATTTGGAGAGTACGACCCTGCCTTACACAGGAAGCGGCACAGGTCCTAATCCAGGCACTTGTCATCTCCCGTCTGGATTACTGCAACTCGCTGTTGGCTGGGCTCCCTGCCTGTGCCATTAAACCCCTACAACTCATCCAGAATGCCGCAGCCCGTCTGGTGTTCAACCTTCCCAAGTTCTCTCACGTCACCCCGCTCCTCCGCACACTCCACTGGCTTCCAGTTGAAGCTTGCATCTGTTACAAGACCATGGTGCTTGCCTATGGAGCTGTGAGGGGATCGGCACCTCTGTACCTTCAGGCTCTGATCAGTCCCTACACCCAACCGAGGGCATTGCGTTCATCCACCTCTGGCCTGCTGGCTCCCCTTCCTCTGCGGAAGCATAGTTCCCGCTCAGCCCAGTCAAAACTGTTCGCTGCTCTGGCACCCCAATGGTGGAACAAGCTCCCTCACGACGCCAGGACAGCGGAGTCACTCACCACCTTCCGGAGACATTTGAAACCCCACCTCTTTAAGGAATACCTGGGATAGGATAAAGTAATCCTTCTACCCCCCCCGCCCCCCCCTCTAAAAAATAAATAAAAATACAAATATTGTAAAGTGGTTATCCCACTGGCTATAGGGTGAATGCACCAATTTGTAAGTCGCTCTGGATAAGAGCGTCTGCTAAATAACGTAAATGTAAATGTAAAAATGAACGACCAAAATAGTTAGATTAGACTGGTTATTAAATCAAACACATTCATTTTACAATTATAGATCCCTAACCTCAGAAGAAACGTCTCTTATAAACATCTGTGTGCAGTTGCAGGTGGCAGCCTACTCAAAAATAGAGAGAAAATTCAGGAAAAAATATTAAATCCACTTTTTGCACAGTGCAAGGAGGTTCCTCATCATCTTAGCTGCTGCAAGTCTCGTATTTCCCAACATCTTTGCAGAAACTAGTCGTTTCTATGAGAAGTGTCTGTGGCCACTTGTAGAAGTAGCCTAAATGACATCACACAGTGTGACCAAAACAAAGATCTACACAAATGCAAGAGGCATTTCTCACTCAATACAAAAAGTGGATTTAATATTGTTAGGCTATACTGGCTTTGCACTGTGTTTGTGCTGTGTTCAATGAAATAGGCTACCAGAGAGAGGACTTGAGGATCTTTTAGTTAAATTATGTCCACTAGGCCTAATTACCCTGAATGTGTCTTTCCCCAGTATGGTCTTCCATACTGGGGAAAGGTATGGCAGTGGAGGTGTGGTGTCTAAGGAATTTGTGACTTTGCTAACGTTTGCAAATGGTATCTTGGAGGATGTTGATTCAGCTTAGGGAAGCATCTGGGGAGCAGTTTTATAGGGGCACCCCATAAAACAGAGGAAGTCTGTTGTGTGGAGTCATGGGATTGGTCTCTAGGGGAAACCACCCATATCATAGTAAAGATTATAAATATTTGGTTGAGACAAAGGAGGATAGAACAACATATTATTTTGGGTCGTTGTTCTCCAGATGCCTGCAGATGTCTGTAAACTTACGCTGAAATCTTGTGATATAAATAAACCTTTATAATCAAAGTACAGTGTAAGCGGACTCCTTGTTCTCACAGCAAAGATTAGCATCATAATTTTAGAAACAACAGAGGTATTGCAGTGGAGGCTCTGGTGGTTGAAAATAAACACTATCCCTCCACCCCCTCCTGCGGCAGAATCAGCACCCTTGCTTGTGGAGATTTTACTAGCAATGGAATGCTTTGATAAAGGATGACGGTATAGTAGGTAGCCTATTGTAAACTGTAACACATCTGACAAATTAGAGTAACATGCCATTTTATCAATAGGGACATCAAACTTGTGCAATAGAGTACAGACTGTTTGGTTTAACAACGTTTCCATAACTCCATACATAGGCTTTTTGTTTTGTTTTGAAATGTGTATGCCAGTAATAGCCTATGTTAATTTTATCACCAGCACTTTTGGAACCATACCACCAATGTAGCTATATAATCCAACCACCTTTATTCCTCAACCTGCCTTGATTCCCTTTGGTCAGAGTGATAACTGTCTTGATTCCTTTTGGTCAGAGTGACGACTGTCAATGCCTGCTGGAAGTTTCTAATTTTCACAGACTGACCAACCTTTTTAGATTGTTGGTCATGAAGATGTCCCTTTCTTAAAATGTTGTGGCTAAAGGAGGGTCGGGGAAGCGAACCCAGGTCACTGGCGTGAAAGACAAGCAGCCTACGCATTGTGCCAACAGGGTAAACCAACTTAATGAGAATTGTCTTGTGGCTCACTGGCCCTTATTAGCGAGGATCACTATACTGCCGCCCCCGAACGGGAAGGCACGTCCCCATGCTTCGACCCCTTTGACCACCAATATGTATCCTACAGTTTTTTAGAGAGACAATATCTTTGTGGGAGTCCTTCCTAATTAAAACCCTAACCAGCCGTAACATACGCATTAGATTTCTATTGTCTGCCATTTTCTGTCTTTTAGCCTCTAATTCGTTTTCTCTCCTGAAGAGGATTTGTGTTGGTCTACTGGTTTTCCTCAACATCCACCCTCTTTGGATTTCTTATTGTTGCCGGCTATACAGCCAGAGCTTGTGTGCTCGCCTAGGGTTTCTATGTTAGTCTATTTTGGGATTAGGGTTATGTTATGAAACGTGGGATACTACATTATAAATATGAATTATCCAAATTATCAATCAACTGTAAAAACGTTCAGATACTGTTTAACCAGCAGAGCAGAAGTGCCAAGAGATGAGAAGAGTAGGCTATCTCAGCTGATAAAAAATAAAAACAACTATTTGAATTGTGTTTGAGTTCCATGCATGTTTGTTGAACGCTTTGACACCTTGAAAGTGAAAGTGAGAGTGGTTCAGTGAGTGGGCTCGGCCTAGAACATCAGGGAGCTGATGAACGCAGGAACGAACGTTCCTTTTCAGAACCATGGAGAGCGCACTGTGCATGGTGGCGCAGTCCCTTCTTCTACTCCTACTTAGAGCCATATGTATATTCTAAATTATTCTACTCCTACTGCTCTCTAAACCATGGTTCATAGTTCACCATTTTATAAACTCCCAAATCATCTCCAAAATTCAACTGAATTGATATCACTGTTAAATGATTTTTAATCCGTTTGGTAAACATGTTCATCCCATTGTGACATTGCCAACCATGATGTATGGAAGCATTTGACGTATTAATGGTTCCCTATAAAACCCTGTAATTCTAAGAACGTGTCAGATGGTTTTGAACTCGGTCAAAATCACTGCAGTATGAAGGGCGATAATGAGTAGGCCTACATTCAGTACTTTGTTGACAGCGACCACGCTGAGATTCCTCCGCGAGCGGCCGCTTCTGTGTGCAGCTGGCCTGGTGCTTGCGACCGGTTCGGCTGTCTACTTTTATAGAAAATATTACGGCGTCGGTGAGGATGAACCGGCCACCGTGGAGAGCGTGTACCGTGTTGTCACGGTTGAGGAGGGTAAATTTACAGATTTTACAATGTCTAAATAGCAATACATACTGTTTATAGTACGGACTGAAACTATATTTAGCCATCATCATGTCATCATTTGAGTCCCAAATGGCACCCTATACCCTATTCCCTATTTTTTTTTACCAGGGCCAATAGTTATATGGTCAAAAGGCTCTGGTCAATAGTAGTTCACTAAATAGGGAATATGGTGCCATTTAGGACTCAAATAATGACATTTACGTCATTTCGCAGACGCTCTTATCCAGTGCGACTTACATTATATATTTTTTCATACCCCCTGTGGGAATAGAACCCACAACCCTGGCGTTTCAAACACCATGCTCTATCAACTGAGCTACATCCCATAATGACATAATGATGGCTAGCAAAGCCCAGAGGAGATTTGATATGTTTTACAGTGTAGCCCTAGATGCTATGGAATTCCACTATTAACAACAACAAACGATCATGCTCCTCTGAAACCAAACCTTTGCTTTAGGTTTAATTGAACATATTGGTACATTATGCAGACACATAAATACAATGTGATATCACACAATATAAAATACAAATAAAATATAAGATCGGCCTAACTACATGGACAGATGTCTGGTGTCTTGCAGTATTTCTTAAACTTAGAGAAAATAATCCTTTATTGTTTATTCATAAAGATCATGAGCCCACCCTGGACCAGGAGGACCCAGTCCTTGTTCAGGTAATAATGTAGGCCTATCAATAGTCTGATTACCGGTCTGTTACTACTCTCTTGCTAATTCCATCGTGGCAATGTGATATTTGCATAACAATCCAATAAGGTTGTGGGGAGAAAGCTGAAACAGACTGGCACCCAGGCTATAACAATACTGCTTCTGTAGCAGGATTGGTTCAATAACAATCTGACATTCAAACTGTAATTTTACTCACTCGAAAATTGATCCTTAGTTTGTAGATGAGGAGGTTCGGCAGCGGCCCTGTCTGGCTTTAATCCCTTGGTCTGGACCTCTGTGGGTTTCAAGCGCTGTAAGTCCATCCATTCTGATACTCTCTGGTCTTTAGACTGGTTTATGTAACTTAAACATAAACATGACGTTTTCTAAAGAACAATATAGAAATACATGTCTGTAAACATATTTCCTGTTTTTCTAATAGTCTGTAACACTGCAGCCAACTTATTACCTTACCCATGCTGGGAGGATGCTGGTGAGAGAGCTGGCAGTGTTAAACCCACAGGTAACCATGCAGATTATTGGACAAAGCTAATCTGATCTAATAGGCAGGATTACTTTCAGTATCCACTATGGTAGTGGGATACTTTGATGTCCTTAAACCTATTCCCTAATTTTCTTACAGATTTTCATGAATGAGCAACACATTTTCATCTCTCATGCTGGCACGATGGTATGGGATGAACAGTTTTCTCAGCCTGAAGAGGTAGCCATTCACATGCAGGTACTTTAGACATGTTCTTAACATTTGTAACTCAGACCTGTGTGTTTCAACTACTATCATTGCAGTGGCCTCCTCTTGCAATCCTCCCTATACCAGTCTTTCACTCCTATACTAGTGTATTATTCAAACTGACTCTTAAATGGATCCTGTCTTGTTCCTTAGTATGTGGATGAGGAGGTTCGGCAGCAGCCCTGTCTGGCTTTAATCCCTTGGTCTGGACCTCTGTGGGTTTCAAGCGCTGTAAGTCCATCCATTCTGATACTCTCTGGTCTTTAGACTGGTTTATGTAATTTAAACATAAACATGACGTTTTCTAAAGAACAATATATAAATACATGTCTGTAAACATATTTCCTATTTTTCTAACAGTCTGTAACACTGCAGCCAACATATTACCTTACCCATGCTGGGAGGATGCTGGTGAGAGAGCTGGCAGTGTTAAACACACAGGTATCCATGCAGATTATTAACCAATGCTCATCTGATCTAATAGGGATAATTAACCGTCAGTATCCACTTTGATAGTTGAATACTTTGATGTCTTTAAAGCTGTTCCCTTATTTTTACCAGATTTTCACGATGGAGCAGCCTATTTTCATCTGTTTCACTCCAGCTAGGAGGATGGTATGGGAGGAACTGTCTTCTCAAAATGAACAGGTAGCCATTCATATGCAGGTACCTCATAGGTTTCCTTAACCTTTAAACACAGACCTGTGTAGTTCAACTGCCAATTGTCTTAGAATCTATCTTTGCAGTGGCCTCCTCTTGCGATTCTCCCTATACCAGTCTGTCACTTCTATACCAGTCTCTCATTCAAACTGACTCTTAAATTGATCCTGTCTTTTTCCTTAGTATGTGGATGAGGAGGTTGGGCAGTGGCCCTGTCTGGCTATAATCCCTTGGTCTGGACCCTTGTATGTTCCTGTCTCTGTAAGTCTATTCATTCTGATACTCTCTGGTCTTTAGAGGATATTAAACATTAAACATCAAGTCACTAGTTTTCTATAAAACAATATAATGAACATGTCTGTAAACATATTCTGTCTTCTTCATCTCCAAGCCCAAACCAGTCTACTATCTCACCCGTGCTGGGAGAATTCTGGTGAGAGAGCTGGCAGTGTTAAACACACAGGTAACCATTCACATTATTAACCAAAGCTCATCTGATCTTATAGGGAGAATTTCCTTAATTTGATGGCTTTACCCTATTCCCTCTTCTTTTCACAGACTTCCAAATTGGTTACTGAGGAGCCTACCTTTCACCTCACTGAAGCGGGGAGGCTAGTGCTTGACGAACTGTCAGCACCTTTAGATAGCCATTCACAGGTAGCCATTCACATTATTAGACAGTCATAGAGTATTAGTAATAGTACACATTAACATGTCCTCTATCTCCACAATTGTGTTTTTTATTAATCACAGAGAAACCTCTGAAATTAGGGGATGTCTTTGTTTTTCAGCCAAATAGTGAAGACTCTCGTTTTCCCTATGAGAAGTTGCAGCTGGTTGGGAACTGGGGTTCGTTTCATTTCCATTACTGGAAGATCCATTATGGACGAGTGCAGGTACTTCATACATATTCTTAACACTAATGAACACACCTGTATATTTTAACTCCCATTTGTCTCTGGGGTTTCTTTTGTATGTCTGGCCCTAATTGAAACGCAGGGGAAAGTTGTTATATCACTGCCAGTAATGATAGTCAAAACTGAAATCGCCTGCCAAATGATATAGAAATCTACAGTTAAAATATAGAGAAAGGTCTGCAGACTGAAGGCGTTTTTTCTTTTAGCAAAATGAAGAGGACTTGCATCACCTGTGCATTGTGAGGGGAGTGGAGAAACAGCTGTGGTGGAGCAGAGTCATTCAGGAAAAAATCCTGGACCCATGGGTGAGAGATTCTCAACTGATCTTTCATCTCAAATGCACCTGATTTGTGTCAAATGATGCACACAATATAGGGCTACTTATATTTCCTGGATGAAATGTAATGTTTTCCTGTGTCTCTTTTAAAGGGTCTTGTCCAGGTGGTCCTCACCAACAAGGAGCTGACTGGTATTAAGGTACAGTCAAACACTTTTTCACCCCCACAAAAATGGGAAGTGGCAAATGTCCATTTACCTGTTTCAATAAATATTGACAGAAAATGAAATGAGACATTTGAATTTCTATCCTCATTTTTAGTTCCTTGGTAGAAGGATCTATGGACTCAGGTCCTGCCTTGTCAAGAGGAGGTCTGAGTTCACCTATTATGAGGATGCCCAGGTATAACTCGTTGTTTCTCTGTGCTAGGATTTATTTCAGTGTTTGGTTGAGGGGTTTTTAATATTGTGGTTTTCAATGTTGGGCTTACAGTGTCACATGTTGTGTGTTAAACAGCAGGTGGATATCTCCACCACAGTGGAGGGGTTCCAGGAGAGGGGGGATGAGATGACGTCGTATCAGTTCTCCACCTCTGACATCATCACCACCCCTCATGAACCGTTCTCTGGCTCCTCTCACCAGTTCCCCCAGGATTCTCCCCCTCCCCCTCCCCCTTTCCCTTCCGATTCCCCTCCCAGTCCCCCTCCACCTTTCCACTCCACCCAGGACCAGGACCAGACCCCTGACAGCACTCCTCACGTAAAACTCTTTCTACAGTCAATAGCACTTTTTTCTTTGTTTTACTGACATTTGTACTTGTGTGTACAGGTGTGTGTCTAAGTGTCATTGTGTTCAAAACACAATGTTTTGGTATCGACAGGTTTGTATTGTCTGTCAAGGGTCAAGTTTTTAGGTCAAGATGAAAGTATTGTTATGATGTCACTGAATGTTTTGTCTGCTTTAGTTGATGTTGCAGGTGAAATGCAGTTTAGTAGAGTTGATGTTAATGTGATGTCTGCTTTAGGAGTTTGTGGAGGAGCAAAATAATGTTGCAGATGTGCCCCAGCTGTGGTGAGTTTGCTTTAATGTGTTCATCTATAGTAAAAACATTTGCTTTGAAATAATCTGCCCAATATTGTACTTATACAGAAGTAGGACCTTAATAACCTTTTACTGCAGTGGGCTAGATCAGGGTCACACAGTGTGTTTCTTAATAGTCTTAAACAAATCTACTTTGAAGCAAAAGTATACATTTCACACATATGGACATGGTCTTAAAAAAAGAAGACACCTTTACCATGTCAGATATAAAGTTGAAACACTTTCTATACGGTACCAGTCAAAAGTTTGGACACACCTACTCATTCCAGGTTTTAAAAAAAAATTATAATCTATATTGTAGAACAGGTTTCTTCAATTCCGGTCCTGGAGGGCCGAAACACTTCTGTTTTTTATTTCTACCTGGTAGTTAATTGCACTCACCTGGTGTCCCAGGTCTGAATTAGCCCCTGATTAGAAGGAGAGGATGAAAAACAGAGGTGTTTCGGCCCTCCAGGACCGGAATTGAAGAACCCTGTTGTAGAATAATAGTGAATACCTCAAAACTATGAAATAACACATATGGAATCATGTAGTAACAAATAAAGTGTTAAACAAATCAAAAAATTTCACTTTTGAGATTTTTCAAAGTAGCCACCCTTTGCCTTGAGGACAGCTTTCCACACTCATGGCATTCTCTCAACCAGCTTCATGAGGTAGTCACCTGGAATGCATTTCAATTAACAGGTGTGCCTACTTATAAGTTAATTTGTGGAATTTCTTTCCTTCTTAATGCGTTTGAGCCAATCAGTTGTGTTGTGACAAGGTAGGAATGGTATACAGAAGATAGCCCTATTTGGTAAAAGACCAAGTCCATATTATGGCAAGAACAGCTCAAATAAGTAAAGAGAAACGACAGTCCATCATTACTTTAAGACATGAAGGTCAGTCAATCCGGAACATTTCAAGAAATTTTAAAGTTTCTTCAAGTGCAGTCGCAAAAACCATCAAGCACTATGATGAAACTGGCTCTCAGGAGGACCGTCACAGAAAAGGAAGACCCAGAGTTACTTCTGCTGCAGAGGATAAGTTCATTAGAGTTAACTGCACCTCAGATTGCAGCCCAAATAAATGCTTCACAAAGTTCAAGTAACAGACACATCTCAACATCAACTGTTCAGAGGAGACTGCGTGAATCAGGCCTTCATGGTCGAATTGCTGCAAAGAAACCACTACTAAAGGACACCAATAAGAAGAAGAGACTTGCTTGGGCCAAGAAATACGAGCAATGGACATTAGACCGGTAGAAATCTGTCCTTTGGTCTGATTAGTCCAAATGTGAGATTTTTTGGTTCCAACCGCCGTGTCTTTGTGAGACGCAGAGTTGGTGAACGGATGATCTCCGCATGAATAGTTCCCACTGTGAAGCATGGAGGAGGAGGTGTGATGGTGTGGGGGTGCTTTGCTGGTGACACTGTCTTTGATTTATTTAGAATTCAAGGCACACTTAACCAGCATGGCTACCACAGCATTCTGCAGCGATACGCCATCCCATATGGTTTGCGCTTAGTGGGATTATCATTTGTTTTTCAACAGGACAATGACCCAACACACCTCCAGGCTCTGTAAGGGCTATTTGACCAAGATGGAGGGTGATGGAGTGCTGCATCAGATGACCTGGCCTCCACAATCACCCGACCTCAACCCAATTGAGATGGTTTGGGATGAGTTGGAGCGCAGAGTGAAGGAAAAGCAGCCAATAAGTGCACAGCATATGTGGGAACTCCTTCAAGACTGTTGGAAAAGCATTCCATGTGAAGCTGGTTGAGAGCATGCCAAGAGTGTGCAAAGCTGTCATCAAGGCAAAGGGTGGCTACTTTGAAGAATCTAAAATCTAAAATATATATTGATTTGTTTAACATTTTTGGTTAGTACATGATTCCATATGTGTTATTTCATAGTTTTGATGTCTTCACTTTTATTCTACAATGTAGAAAATAGTAAAAATTAAGAAAAACCCTTGAATGAGTAGGTGTGTCCAAACGTTGACTGGTACTGTACATCACAGAAGACTGAAATATAACAAAACCGTTTGACATAGAAAAACCAGATTTTCTGCATTTAAAAAAATCATTTTGATTAACTATGAAATTATGAAAAAGATTAATATCATTACACCCATGAGGCCACTCGAGGGCGAGTTGGTCATTTGACTGCAGGAAAGGGTCTACTTTAAACCAGTGTGCTACAGCAGGGAAATAATCCTGCAGCAACAGCAAATATGAATTATTATGTGGATTATAATTTTCATTTTTGTAGGGGTTGATACATTTTTTGGGCAAATCAGTCTGACATTTCAAAGTGAAAATTACAAACTTTAAAAGCCTTTTTAAAACTAAAATACACTATAAGTTTAATTTCCTGCCGTGCAGGAAAATTCTCAGCAACAAAAGAGTGATCAAATGAAGGTCCTACATTGGTATGGTCTGTCTGAATCCTGCAGTTGTAACATAGGCTAACATAAGAGGATATCTTCATATCATGGCATTGATGTATGCTTTATCTCCTTATGTTGCACATGTGTTACTAAACATTTATATTTACAGGAGTTACTTTGGAAACCAAGGGACAACCAACTTCTCTCTGAGGCTGGCGGTATCCGACATGCTATGGAGGTGTGAAATTGTGAATTTAGCACCTTTTTGTATTTCATTTGATGAACATTTCTGGACTATTTGTAAATGTATTGTCTTGTTCTCACAGGCTCTGACATCCTCAGACAGTACCTCCCTTAATTACCTCACCCACGCTGGGAGGATGGTGTTGAGCGGATTGTCCAAGCTCAACCAGCAGGTAACCATTCACATAATTGTACAGAGTTCATCAGACCAGATATACAGTATAGTTCCCACATAGATGTCATTTCAACGTCTAGTTTTGAGTTACATTTGGTTGAGTTGTCAACTAATGTGAATTCAATGTGAAATCAACAAAAACATTGACCATGTCATTGGATTTAGGTTAAAAGTTAGGTGAAAAAAGACTAAATTCCCTTACGTTGATGACTTTTTTCAAATCCAATCAGTTTTCCACGTTGCTTTAACATCATCACATTACATTTTTTTGTTAAAATGACATAGAAACTACGTTGATACAACAAGTCTTTGCCCAGTGGGTTACCTTTAGGCAACAGTGATTCATAGGTTTTAGTTGAAAAGTTCCAATGTCTTACAAGCAAAACAATCAGAGACCCTCTGAATTACAGACCTGAATCTTTGATTTTATGATCTAAGTTTAAGGAATTGTATGATTGTTTTGTTTTGAGGATGTGAGGCAGTTTCAGCAGGCCTACGACCTCCTGGTGAACTTCATTAATGAGCCAGCAAACAGGGGAGCGACTAGAGCAAGAGATGGCTCTTGTAGGAGTAGGTTTACATGCAAGTTTGAGCGTTAGCTGCAGGCACAGTCTGCTCATCCAACATCTACTCAATGAGACTTTCTAAAGTGCTTGTCAATGAAGATTATGCAATTAGCGTATTTGTTTGACTTCAGATCGACCGCATCAACTTCGTGGATGTATTTTATGAATTCGTTCTACTAAGCCTTCTAGAAGGAAAAACATCTCTTCCTACATCTGTAAGTGGCCCTAAGAATGTAAACATCCTGTTGTTTATCTATCCTATCCACACTGTTGTATCAAGCCTGTAGACACTCACTCATGTCCCCTGTTCCTTCTCCAGAGGCCTGGTAGCTTCTTTTATCTGCTCATGGAAGTGATAAAGAGGATTCACCCTCCTGGAGGAGCCTGGACAGAGGCTGCTTGGAACTTCTACCTCCTCATTAAGGTACATTTCTCTCTCTCTCTCTCTCTCTCTCTCTCTCTCTCTCTCTCTCTCTCTCTCTCTCTCTCTCTCTCTCTCTCTCTCTCTATATATATATATATATATATCCTGAGCTGTGTGTGATGGTTTGTTCATCATTATCTTTGTGGTTGGTCATTAAATAATAGTTGATGATGTGTCTGTTGTCGTCAGGGCCAGATGAAGGCGTGGCTGGACTCCATCTTCAACCTCGATGAGTCCATCTATGAAAGCCCACAGAGGCTCTCGGGGCAGGTGATGGGGAATCTAGAAATGCAGGTTGAGTTCCTCCTGTCCAGCCTGGATTAAGGGTCCCAAACTGAGCTGAGGATCACTAACACAAAATAAAGTTTTTTGCATTTAAACATTATCTGTCAATCGTAAACTAACTTTACATAATGTGTGGGGGAGAGTGGGGTAAGTTGAGCCATTTTTTTACATTCAGTATCACTCCGTCAAGGGAAATATAGTATTCTTTCTAACAAAGATATCTACATATATTTCAACTTGCCATTGGCTCAACCATTGGCTCAACTTACCCCAAGGCAAACATTTTGACTTTATTAGCCCACACAGCTATAATGATGCACTTTCATGCCAGGTTTAGGACCTCATATTAAAGCTTATAGAGACCCCAACTGATGTATAGAACAATCTTTACATTATCTACTTTGGTTTAGGTACAAGCATAATGAAACCTCTAACACAAAAAATTAATTTGACTTGGTGAAAATCTGTTTTTGGACCTTACTTGCTTACCACTTTTTCTATGTGGTTTCTTTCTTCATAATAATAATATGCCATTTAGCAGACGCTTTTATCCAAAGCGACTTACAGTCATGTGTGCATACATTTTTACGTATGGGTGGTCCCGGGATCAAACCCACTACCCTGGCGTTACAAGCGCCATGCTCTACCAATTGAGCTACAGAGGACCCATGAAATGAAATGATGACCACACAA
>NW_025536332.1:0-61979 GCF_020615455.1 Coregonus clupeaformis
CTCTAATTTCCACAACAAGAAGAGCGAAGCGGTACTGATCAGATACCTCTCCTTGTCTGTCATCAAAATCAAAGACCTCATCCTGTCCTCCATGATAAATCTATAATTCTCTCTACTACTATCTGTTCTCCTATTTTAACCCTATTAGCATTACTATCATTGACAGCACTCCCCATCCGTAACATAACCCATGAGTCCTCTGGAAATTCCCCATTTAATTTCACAGAACAGTTGTTGTCGATGTCACTTTACCCCCTACATTTGCTATTGCCATCGTATCACTAATCCCTTCCAAAGTTACCATTAAAGTAGTTGACAATTGCTGTATCAGCCTAATTACTTCTAGTGCAAAAGTTCCCATTATCCTCTGTGTATTATCTACTGTTGGAGTGATACTGTAATCTACTCCTCCTGAACTGCCTCCAATGACTGTGGAGACTTCCAACAGATTTGAAATCTTCCATCACTAAAGCGTCCTCTACAATTACATATCCCTTTTAAGCAATAATTCTTGCTAGAACAACTTCTATACACTAGATAAGTACACATATATTCTCCCTGACCTTTCTCTGTAACATTCCGCGAAATAGTGAACAGTCCTCTAGCCTCTTCCACTTCTATCGATTGTACAAACTATCCCTCCTTTGACTAGAGTGCAGCAGCTTCTACTCCTGGTCCTGATAGCAATATTATTCTCCCGCGCCATGGGAGGCACGTTCCCATCTAACACTAATAAGTATTCATCCCTAAAATTGGTGCTGTATTGGTTACCTTATAATCAAATCTGCGATATATTTATGGCTTCTAATAACTATCAATGTTGAAAGAGTTAAATTGCTTCTCCCATTTGTTCTATTAAACTGAAGTGTTAATGTCTGAGTTACTCCTAGTTTCCCCCAAAAAAAGATGTCTCTGCTTGTACTTCCATCTATCACCACTGGTGTCACTTTTTCCCCAAATCTCAGTCCTTTCTCTAAATCCTGACTTTCAAACTTTTGATTACACAAAAATACACCTATAAATTACCTTGATCTTCCTACTCTACAGTGTCCTTCACCGTTGTTCTCTCTCTTACTACTAACTTTGAAACTTAGCTTACTGTCTCCAGAAGTTCCTTCAACCCTAATCTACTCTAACTTATTTTTAAATCTAATTTTCCTCATAACGATTCACAAACCTTTTCCCTGATTTAATTCACAAAATCTCTTTACCAGCAAATTTCAGGAATATGTGATTGGAAAGTTCCCCACCTGCTTCTGACTCATTACACCACACTTGGCAAGCGACTAAACACCTTTTAGCCTGGCCTGAAATCTCTGAGTGTAAGAATGTAACCCTTAGAATAAACAGTCACCCCCTTTTAACTTTTCAACAGATTGTCTAATAGACAGAACCATAGATTATCATCCTTCCTATGATATTATCGTTTTTTAAGCAAATGATTCCCAATTGATCGTCTAGTGTACATCTTATTGTACAATTCAATTTTAACAATGCATCTCTTCCCAACACTCAAACATATGTCTACTAATATTGTTTTTGAAGAGTAAGTAACTGTTTTACTACCTCAAATCCCTATCCTAATTAGTTATCAATTAGTGAGATGTTTAACCTCTTTGGGCTGAACACAGATAAGTTTTTCCACTATTCACCATCACTTCTAATGAATCAGGTTTTACTTCCAATTGTTAGCTATTTTCTCTTCTTCTCTAATCGATTCTCTCAGCTGACACCCCCTTCGTCTCTTCTAGGCACTAACAGGTGATCTTCACTTGCTCCTTTATCTTCCTCTGTTGTTTTCTCCCGACTTGTTGCATTAACGGGTAAAGTACCCAATCTGTCCCACAATTATAACAGTCTTCTGAAAGTTGCTGGAAGTGTAGCTGAAATCTTCACTCCTTCTTCTATTTCTTCTTTGTTCTTCTCCAATTCTGTGTCTGTCCATAAACTGGCTTTGGATATGATGAATCAACTGGTGCACGCCCTTGGTGGCTGATACAATTTACATTTGATATTGTTCAGTTGAAGCTGTAACAGTGATTGTTGATTTCGGTTCCTCTGATTCTTCATAACCAAAACTTATCTTCTCCACCCGTTGTATAATTGAGTTTTCAGAGTTTCTTAAGTACTGTTCTTTCTTCTTCTCCAATTCTTGGGATCCTTTTCTCAGCAGATTTCTCTCTTCTGTATCTTCAGCTTGTTACTTCTAAACTCTTGCTTTATCCAGGCATGATAAGCATGTCGGTCTATATCTCTATTTCTTCTTTGCCAGTCATTGTAGGATAAAATCCTCTTGGACATAAAAAAGCTTCCATTAATCTCCAAATCTTCGCCGCTTTCTTCATCAGAACTCGAATCTCTTTGCTCCTTTCCTTCTTCGGTTTCTCTCTTGCCAACTTCCTTCTGATCACAGAGTCATATCCACCCATGCATGACCTCTTCTCATCACTCATCTTCATCATCCTCATCCTCTTTAACCTCACTCTTCTCTTCCATACATCACATTTTCTTCCTTCTGGAGTTTTGAATTCATCTTCATCGTCGTTTCTGCTTGTCCTCTATCTATTATTCGTCTTCATCTCTGATGTAACAATCACCCTCCTGGATGATCACTGAAAGCTTCCCCTTCTCATAAGGTGAATGTCTTTTGCTGAATCCGTATGTGAGAAAGGTGTACTAACATCTGCCATTAGTTTTTCTAACACTACTTTCTAACACTCCTTTAGTTAAAGGATTACTATTTTCCCCTATATCAATCGGTGTAATCACCTTCATCTAGCCTTGCTGTCCTTTCTCCCCATTGTAAGAACTCTTTTATATTCCTTTATTATGAATTAGCTTATTTTAGACTGTAGTTAGCCTAAGGCTTCCCCCTGTAATTATTAATATAAACCTAACAACTCCAAATAAATCCAAATAAATCAATTAAAATCATGAATAATTAAAACCAATTTTTATTTCTATATCCTATGTCCCCAACTTATCCATTAGTGGTGGCTATATTACCACAACCCCCTCAAATGCAAGTAAATTAAGTTAGTCAACTTCAAAGCAATCCCCCCAAAAACAAAGCCTTCCTAACCTTACAACCCTTCAATACTCCAATTCCCATAACCCCTTGCTCTATCAGATAAGTTATCTTAAATTATCTTAAATTTACAGAATAATGTCAGTCCTGGATTCCAAAACATCTGTAATTAACCCAAGTGATGCACATAGCCTCCAAAATGCAATTTTTAATGAATCATTTGCCAAGCCTATGTAAAATTGTCATAACATCACATATTTTGTTAGGATGATTTTGTGCACTAGCCTGATCTGATCCTCTGTCTGACTCTGCCTCGTCACACCTTGTCACGTGATCGCACGTCAGTCACCACGTTAACCCCCTCCCTCTCTCCTGTCGTATCGTATCGCTCCACTCATATGACAGAAAAAAAACAGGAGAGACACAGAATCACATTTTAGTAGTTAATGCAATCCCTGAGTTATTTCAACCATATACAATATTCCTTCGTTCACCCATTATTCACTCCAAGACTAAAATCAGAACTAAATAGATCGCTCAAAAACATTTTTATTTAATTTTAATCGTCTTTTAATTATTTAATTATACTTCGCCCTGACATATATTTAATTTATAAATTCAATAGATCACAAAACAAGTTTCATCTTTAACCTCTCAGGTTTAAACTAGAATATTCGTGTTAAAATCTCTCCTCTTTTGTCTGTGTCCATTTCCCCCCTTGCAGGGTAACGCCAAATGGGACCTATGACCTTAACCCACCATTTTGTTTTGTAGGCTTAGCCCAACCTCATGTCGTAGTTTTAGCCCTTAAAATCAAGCACATGCGCACATCCATTCAAAATACCTTTTCACCGTGGAAGGAAGATTCTCTACTCTCTCTCCCCAAACAGACAGAATAACACTCCAGCTGTAACTCCCGTTTCCCCCTTATAGTCAAACAACATTTAACAGCGCTCACAAAACATATAACCTGACTTACACACAGAGACAAATTTAAGAGACTTTAATCCATCGCAATGGAATCTCTAAGGATACGTTAGCATGTAGCACACAACACAATTAGCATTTAGCATTAGCCTCTAGCTAACTCGCGCCTACCCAGCCCTAAGAACCTGCACCGTACAAATCATTGTCCATTATTATCAATATCTCCGCCTAACTTTATGCTGCCGTAAGTTCTGGATAATCATAGAGAGGTTACCCCAGCATTATAGTTCGTCAACCATACGATGAGCATAACATGCATATAATCCATCCAGTTTATAATTCCCAGAATCAACCTTACCACACCGAAGCGTTGCAAGGATTTTATGGCCCATTCCTAAAGAATCGCCTCGCCGAGGTCTTTACCAGATTCACGGTGCCCTAAAGAATGCGCATATCGGCCTTCTCTAAATTTCCCCATTGTCACCCGTTACCAATGGAATCTATCTTAATGCTCTAAATTTCCCCATTGTCACCCGTTACCAATGAAATAACATTTTAGCAGACTCCAGTCGACCGCAATAACGCCACCCGAGGCAAGGTCATATGGAACATCTCTCCAGTGTACACAAGTCATATCCAATCTAACAAACTCCGAAGCGGTAAAGAAACACTCACCCTTTTTTGGCCATGCTTCAAAGCGAGTTAGGCCTGGCGGTTGACTGAAACAAGGAAGAGACGCAAACCCAGCCTTACGTTGGGGCGCCATTATGTCGTATCGGATAAATGGTGGCCATTATTGCTGTCAACAAAGAGTCCGTTATGCTGCATCGTGTTAGAGGCTTTTATTAAAATCACGAGGTTACAGCATAAATGACAGGTGACATGACACCCGGAGAGCGACGCCTCCGAATGGCTGCTCGTTCTGCCCCTCCGTCGTGGTTCCCCCCTTATATATAACCTTCCGAGATGTGAGTGGCTCCCTCTACTGTCCAATCCCCGTGTCTACAACACACTTCCGGTCTTGTTGTATGTGACGTCACACCCAAAACATTCCCTCTTGATACTAACAAACAACATTCCATTTCTTCATGAAAAACATTTAACAAAGGCATAATCTTCAGATACGATATTCCCCCCTTCGAGACGAACTAAACGTCTCGAAAACAAACAGAATAGGATTATGACTAGTAACAATTTATCTTATTGAGTATCTTTAACATTAAACCAAAAACATTCTTCTCTAGAGTGTAAATACCTTTCTATGCAATAACTGTTTATGAAGTGGGAATACATTACTATGACATATGAAGTGTGAATACATTACTATGACATATGAAGTGTGAATACATTACTATGACATATGAAGAAATCTCTATGGAGTGTAAGAGCGAAAAACTGTCCGGCAGCCATCTTTTCAGATATCCATCCATCAATCAAGACAGTAAAATTCTCTCACGGTCCCTCTGCCCCAGGCAACCACCGTCGGTACTCCAGATAACCTCATTAACCATGTAAATGCATTTGAAACTATGATGCAATTAAATACACATGTAAGCCCCTGCAAACAAAATCCTATCCAATAAACATCCACTCTAAAGGCTGGTCAACCCATTGGACCCAAAAGTGGAACTCTCCCTGCCTAGCCTCTCTGTCCCTAAACCTTCACGAAAAATAAACAAAAACATCTAAGATCCTCACATGTATTCAATAACATCAAACATCATTCTACAAAAATTAATCCCTAAGAATATGACACAATTATGTATTACACATGTCTATATTTCATTGCAGACACTGGAATGTAGTCCACTACACTTCATCTCCCTGTAGTCTCGTCTTCCAATGGACTGTTGATGATGGAATCAGCCACACCCTCCTTGTTTCATCTCCTCCAGTCATATTGTCCCTTCATATTGTCTTTGTTTGAGTATTTCAATCTCCATATGTTCTCCCAAATGCTTCTGGAAGAAAAGAACAGAAACGACCAAACAGTATCTTTTGCAAAACAAACACTTTCAAATTAAACATCAATATCATCTAAGAATATAACAATGATATATAAATGATGCATGAATCACATAAACCTATTCCCCCCTTTGATTCATAAATCATACCAACATCACCCCAATATTGAAAAAAAATTTGAAAAATAATCAACTCATAAAAAAATGATATTTATCCATCAGTAGTCCATCCATCTTCCTCCAGATCAGGAACAGTCAACACCGGCATCTGAGTGTTGTCTCCAGGAATCACTCTCCAACCTATCTCAATATCATAACTTTCTCAAAGGTAAGTAACAAATTCACAGTGCTATCAAATTTGCCATTAAAATGTAACCCATCACTGCCCCTACTGGCCTAACTGATCTTGCAACCAAGTCTTCCAAATGCATCCCTTATTTCCTTCAATGCATCTATAACCCCAGTGATATTATCTGAACTATCTGGACTCAAAGTATAACTAATATTTATCAATATGATCTTCCCAAATGTTACACCATACCATGGAAAAAATCAATCCCCCCTTCTCCCTTAAATTCATCCTTCAATGATAGGCTTAAAGACTATGACAGGTCACCCTTTTAACCCTAGATTTAGCTGTGTCCGGTGCTATCCCTCTTATAATGGTAAAACCTCATATGGAAGCTTCAACGTTGACATGTAACCAAATCCTGTCCATCCATAATGTAAGAATATATACGTTTATCATCACAAACCCACCAAATATCTCTAAACTTCCCATAGTCACATTGTCAGGCAAAACTAATCCTTTAACCATCAAAGTCCTGCTGTTCCTACTAACTGGTCCATAAAAATTACATTATATTTGTCATCTCTAACCTTATGTTCATGCTTATCCAAAGTCATCATATAATCATCACAATCTGATATTCCCATAAACATACCCTTTACCTCATATGTTTTATTAGAACAAAAACAACTTTTAGCCCTCAATGTTTCACCTGAATACTTCAGAGTTCCGTTGTTACCTGATTTTCCTTTCCCATTTAACCATTCCCATAGGGTAATTCATTTAACCAAGAACACTTAAACCTAGGCTTAAACCACTGTTCTGACAACGACATTATTTTATCTGTCAATGACTGTTGCTAATACCATAGTCATGCCAAAGCATAAGACTGCCCCATACCTGATAGAGGCCGCGCGACCGTCTAACGCGACCGTCTATGTTTGGTGCTGGAATTCTCAACAGACATGGACCCTCAAGATTCCTCACTTATCTTACAGAATGAGTTAATCTATCTCTAATTTCCACAACAGAAGAACGAGCGGTACTGATCAGATACCTCTCCTTGTCTGTCATCAAAATCAAAGACCTCATCCTGTCCTCCATGATAAATCTATATTCTCTCTACTACTATCTGTTCTCCTATTTTAACCCTATTCGTACTATCATTGACAGCACTCCCCCATCCGTAACATAACCCATGAGTCCAAAATTCCCCATTTAATTTCAGAAAAGTTGTTGTCGGTGTCATACTCCCTACATTTGCTATTGCCATCGTATCATTAATCCCTTCCAAAGTTACCATTAAAGTAGTTGATGTATTATCCTTAATTCTTTCTAGTAGGAAAGCTACCGATATCCTATGTGTATTATCTACTATTGGAGTGACTACTGTAATCTACTCCTGAACTCCCTCGGTGACTGTGGAACTTCAACAGATTTCAAATCTTCCATTATAGGCATCACTTTACGAATTACATAGCCCTTTAACCAATAATTCTTAACCGGAACAAATTTTAATGCTTGCACTAGATAAGTATACATCTATTCTCCCTGACCTTTCTCTGTAACATTACGCCAAATAAGTGAACAGTCACTCCTAACCTCTTCCACTTCATATCGTTGTACAAACTATCCCTCCTTTGACTAGGTGCAACAGCTTCTACTCCTGGTCCTGATAACAATATTATTCTCCATATGGGAGGAACGTCCCCATCCTAACACTAATAAGTATTCTTCCCTAAAATTGGTGCTGTATTGGTTCCCTTATAATCAAATGCGATATATTTATGGCTTTAATAACTATCAATGTTGAAAGAGTTAAATTGCTTCTCCCTGTTGTTCTAATAAACTGAAGTGTTAATGTCCTTAGTTACTCCTAGTTTTCCCAAAGAAAAGAATTGTCTTTGCTTGTACTTCCATCTATCACCACTAGTGTCACTTTTTCCCCAAATCTCAGTCCTTTCTCTAATTCCTGACTTTCAAACTTTTGATTACCCAAATACACCTATAATTACCTTGATCTTCCTGCTGGAAACTGTAAATATAGATACTCAATCACCCTCAATCTTCTCTTATCATTCAGCAACACATACTTTCTCAATGCATCTGCCCCTAACAGATCTAACCTCCTACCATATCTTCCCACTAAACTTCTAAAAATGTCATTCACCACTTCTCTCTCTTACTACTAACTTTGAAATTTAGCTTACTGTCTCAGAGTTCCTTCAACCCTAATCTACTCCTAACTTATTTTAATCTAATCTTTTCTCTTATAACATTTACAACTTTTCCCCTGATTTTTCACAAAATCCCTTACCACCAAATGTTTAGAATATGTGATTGGGAAAGTTCCCCACCTGCTTCTGACTCATTACACACAGACTTGGCAAACTAAACACCTTTTAGCCTAGCCGGAAATCTCTTAGTGTAAGAATGTAACCCAGAATAAACAGTCACCCCTTTAACTTTTCAGACAGATTGTCTAATAGACAGAACCATAGATTATCATCCTTCCTATGATATTATCTTTTTTAAGCAAATGATTCCCAAAAACCCAGTCGTCTAGTGTACATCTTATTGTACAATTCAATTTAAACAATGCATCTCTTCCCAACACTGCAATAACAGTATCTTCTAATATTAGTACCTTAAGAGTAAGTAACTATTTTACTACCTCAAATCCCTATCCTAATTAGTTATCAATTAGTGAGATGTTTAACCTCTTTAGGCTGAACCCAGATAAGTTTTCCCCTATTCACTATCACTTCTAATGGTCAGTTGTTTCAACTGTTAGCTATTTTCTCTTCTTCTCTAATCGATGCTCTCAACTGATACCCCCCTTCGTCTCTTCTAGGCACTAACAGGTGATCTTCACTTGCTCCTTTATCTTCCTCTGTTGTTTTCTCCCAACTTGTTGCATTAACAGGTAAAGTACCCAATCTGTCCACAATTATAACAGTCTTCTGAAAGTTGCTGGAAGTGTAGCTGAAATCTTCCTCCTTCTTCTATTTCTTCTTTGTTCTTCTCCAATTCTGTGTCTGTCCATAAACTGGCTTTGGATATGAATCAACTGGTGCCGCCCTTGGTGGCTGATACAATTGCATTTGATATTGTTCAGTTGACGCTGTAACAGTGATTGTTGATTTGGTTCACTCTGATTCTTCATAACCAAAACTTATCTTCTCCACCCGTTGTATGATTGAGTTTTCAGAGTTTCTTCGTCCTGTTCTTTCTTCTTCTCCAATTCTTGGGATCCTTTTCTCAGCAGTTTCTCCTCTTCTGTATCTTCAGCTGTGTTACTTCTAAACTATTTGCTTTATCCAGGCATGATAAGCATCGGTCTATATCTCCATTTCTTCTTTGCTAGTCATTGTAGGATAAAATCCTCTTGAACATAAAGCACCCTTAATCTCCAAATCTTCATCTTCAACTTCCATCAGAGATCAAATCTCGTGTATCCTTCTTCCTTCAACTTCCATCTGATCACAGAGTCATATCCACCCATGCATGACCTCTTCATCATCACTCATCTTCATCATCCTCGTCTTCTTTAACCTCACTCTTCTCTTCCAGACATCTCATTTCCTTCCTTCTGGAGTTCTGGATTCATCTTTATCGTCGTTTCTGCTTGTCCTCTATCTATTATTCGTTCATCTTCATCTCTGAGGTAACAATCACCCTGCTGGATGATCACTGAAAGCTTCCTTCTCATAAGGTGGGTGTCTTTTTTGCTGAATCCGTATGTGAGAAAGGTGTACTAACATCTGCCATTAGTTTTTCCTAACACTACTTTAGTTAAAGAACTATCCTAATTAGTCAATTTTCCCCTATATCAACCCTTTTATATTCCTTTATTATGAATTAGCTTATTTTAGACTGTATAGCCTAAGGCTTCCCCCCCTGTAATTATTAATATAAACCTAACAACTCCCAATAAATCCAAATAAACTCCAAATAAATCAATTAAAAATCATGAATAATTAAAACCAATTTTTATTCCTATATCCTATGTCCCCAATTTATCCATTAGTTGTGGCTATCTTACCACAACCCATCAAATGCAAGTAAATGAAGTTAGTCAACTTCAAAGCAATCCCCCAAAAACAAAGCCTCTAACCCTATCATTACTCCAATTCCCATAACCCCTTGCTCTATCAGCATCAAATTATCTTAAATTATCTTAAATTTACAGAATAATGTCAGTCCTGGATTCCCAAAACATCTGTAATTAACCCAAGTGCTGCACATAGCCTCCAAAATGCAATTTTTAATGAATCATTTGCCAAGCCTATGTAAAATCGTCATAACATCACATATCTTGTAACAGTAACCTTTTTTTTTTTTTTTTTTGACTTGATCCTCTGCCGCGTCACGTGATCACTTCCTGTATCTCCTCGCTCCCCCTCTCTCTCCTGTCTCTCATGACAAGGGACAAAGACACAGAATCACATTTTAGTAGTCAATGCAATCCCTGAGTATTTCCAACCATTCAATATTCATTCGTTCTACATTATTCACTCTAAGACTAAAATCAGAACTAAATAGATCGCTCAAAAACATTTTTATTTAATTTTAATCGTCTTTTAATTATTTAATTCAATTCATTATACTTCGCCAACATATATTTAATGTATAAATTCAATAGGTCACAAAACAAGTTTCATCTTTAACCAACCACCGTTTAAACTAGAATACTGCGTGTTAAAAATTTCTCCTCTGTCTGTCTATTTTCCCTTGCAGGGTAACGCCAAATGGGACCTATGACCTTAACCCACCATTTTGTTTTGTAGGCTTAGCCCAACCTCATGTCGTAGTTTTAGCCCCGTAAAATCAAGCACATGCGCACATCCATTCAAAAATACCTTTTCACCGTGGAAGGAAGATTCTCTACTCTCTCTCCCCAAACAGACAGAATAACACTCCATCTGTAACTCCCGTTCCCCCTTATAGTCAAACAACATTTAACAGCGCTCACAAAACATATAACCTGACTTACACACAGAGACAAATTTAAGAGACTTTAATCCATCGCAATGGAATCTCTAAGGATACGTTAGCATGTAGCACACAACACAATTAGCATTTAGCATTAGCCTCTAGCTAACTGCGGCCTACCCAGCCCTAAGTAACCTGCACCGTGACCAAATCATTGTCCATTATTATCCATATCTCCGCCTAACTTTATGCTGCCGTAAGTTCTGGATAATTATATGAGCGGTTACCCCAAAACGAATAATTCGTCAACTATAAGATGAGCATAACATACAATATCATCGTCCAGCTCATGGTTCCCAGAACCAACCTTACCACACCGAACGCGTTGCAAGGATTTCATGGCCCATTCCTAAAGAATCGCCTCGCTTCGAGGTCTTTACCAGATTCACGGTGCCCTAAAGAATGCGCATATCTGCCTTAATCGTACACTTCAATACTTAAATCCTACCGTTTAATGCTCTAAAAACTCCCAATTATCTGCCGTTTCCAATGGAATAAATTTTAGCAGACTCTAGTCGACCGCAATAACGCCACCCGAGGCAAGGTCGGAATGGTACATCTCTCCAGTGTACACAAGTCGTATCCAATCTAACAAACTCCGAAGCGGTAAGAAACACTCACCATTTTTTGGCCATGCTTGAAAGCGAGTTAGCCTGGCGGTTGACTGAAACAAGGAAGAGACGCAAACCCAGCCCCACGTTGGGCGCCATTATGTCGTATCGGGTGAATGGTGGCCATTATTGCTGTCAACAAAGAGTCCGTTTATGCTGCATCGTGTTAGAGGCTTTTATTAAAATCACGAGGTTACAGCATAAATGACAGGTGACATGACACCCGGGGAGCGACGCCTCCGAATGGCTGCTCGCTCTGACGTCTTCTTCGTTTAACCCCCCTATTTATAAACAATGAAACTCCCTCTTCTGGCCAATCACCAGTCTCCCCTGTCTACACACACACTTCCGGTCTGTTGGATATGGCGTTACACCTAAAACATTCCCTCTTGATACTAACATAAACACATTCCATTTCTTCATGAAAAACATTTAACAAAGGCATAATCTTCAGATACGATACATCCTCCTCCTCTTTCACTCTGAACGCTTCTCCCTCTTCTTTCACTGTAACGTCTTTCTTTTCTTCTTTCACGGTAACAGCTTCACCCTCTACTTGTTTTTGTATTGTAACATCCTCCTCTTCTTTCACTAGAGCTTCTTTCTCCGTCCAGCAGACCTCCTCTTCTTTAGCAGGAGGAGAGTAGCTTAGTGAGCTCATGGTCGGGGATGTTAGCTAGCTAGGCTAGTGCTAACTTAACCAGCCAGCTAGCTGACCAATACCAACAACACCGTAAATATGAAATTAAATGGGATAACTAACTAGACGACAGAAGTGGGTTTAAAACACAGTGGCTAATATACACGAAAGCGTCTAAAGAGCTTTATTGGTTCGGCTATTTTGTCTAACAAGCTACCGAGGTGTCTGACTAACTGTTGTTGAAGAAGCTTCTTCTTCGATGAGGTTTAACGGCGGTTGGCATCCAATTTGTTATATTACCGCCACCTACTTGACTGGAGTATAACTCCCTTATATTTTGCTTGAAAGATAATAATATAAATAATAATATGCCATTTAGCAGACGCTTTTATCCAAAGCGACTTACAGTGATGCGTGCATACATTTTTGTGTATGGGTGGTCCCGGGGATCGAACCCACTACCCTGGCGTTACAAGCGCCGTGCTCTACCAGCTGAGCTACAGAGGACCAAAAAATTAAGAAATACCCTACCTTCTAACGCTACACTCACAAAAAAAAAAAATAGTATAAAATAAAATTAACACCACCCTACTCCGCTATTTAAATATATTTAGTCCTACTTCAGGCCAACAGCCTGAAATGATGGGACATCACCACTTAACACTCCCTGTAACTCTTCTGATGTCAAGTCTCGCACACCCAAATACCGCTCTGCAGCTGCCACCACACCCAAATACCTCTCTGCAGCTGCCACCACACCCAAATACCTCTCTGCAGCTGCCACCACACCCAAATACCTCTCTGCAGCTGCGACCACACCCAAATACCTCTCTGCAGCTGCCACCACACCCAAATACCTCTCTGCAGCTGCCACCACACCCAAATACCGCTCTGCAGCTGCCACCACACCCAAATACCTCTCTGCAGCTGCCACCACACCCAAATACCTCTCTGCAGCTGCCACCACACCCAAATACCTCTCTGCAGCTGCCACCACACCCAAATACCTCTCTGCAGCTGCCACCACACCCAAATACCTCTCTGCAGCTGCCACCACACCCAAATACCGCTCTGCAGCTGCCACCACACCCAAATACCTCTCTGCAGCTGCCACCACACCCAAATACCGCTCTGCAGCTGCCACCACACCCAAATACCTCTCTGCAGCTGCCACCACACCCAAATACCTCTCTGCAGCTGCCACCACACCCAAATACCTCTCTGCAGCTGCCACCACACCCAAATACCTCTCTGCAGCTGCCACCACACCCAAATAGCGCTCTGCAGCTGCCACCACAACCTCTATTATCTTCGACTTACATTCCATCCCTGCAGTACAATTAATAACCATTGCTATAAATGTTAAAAATCCAATCTTACTGAAACATACACTACCGTTCAAAAGTTTGGGGTCACTTAGAAATGTCCTTGTTTTCGAAAGAAAAGCAATTTTTTTGTCCATTAAAATTACATAAAATTGATCAGAAATACAGTGTAGATATTGTTAATGTTGTAAATGGCTATTGTAGCTGGAAACTGCTGATTTTTAATGGAATATCTACATAGGCGTACAGAGGCCCATTATCAGCAACCATCAGTCCTGTGTTCCAATGGCACATTGTGTTTGCTAATCCAAGTTTATCATTTTAAAAGGCTAATTGATCATTAGAAAACCCTTTTGCAATTATGTTAGCACAGCTGAAAACTGTTGTGCTGATTAAAGAAGCAATAAAACAGGCCTTCTTGAGACAAGTTGAGTATGTGGAGCATCAGCAATTGTGGGTTCGATTACAGGCTCAAAATGGCCAGAAACAAATAACTTTCTTCTGAAACTCGTCAGTCTATTCTTGTTCTGAGAAATGAAGGCTATTCCATGCAAGAAATTGCCAAGAAACGGAAGATCTCGTACAACGCTGTGTACTACTCCTTCACAGAAAGTGAAAACAGTGCAAACTGGCTCTAACCAGAATAGAAAGAGTGGGAGGCCCCAGTGCACAACTGAGCAAGAGGACAAATACATTAGTGTCTAGTTTGAGAAACAGACGCTTCACAGGTCCTCAACTGGCAGCTTCATTAAATAGTACCCGCAAAAACACCAGTCTCAACGTCAACAGTGAAGACGCGACTCCGGGATGCTGACCTTCTAGGCAGAGTTGCAAAGAAAAAGCCATATCTCAGACTGGCCAATAAAAAGAAAAGATTAAGATGGGCAAAATAACACAGACACTGGGACAGAGGAAGATAGCCAATCCAACTTGTGGGAGGTGCTTCAGGAAGCATAGGGTGAAATCTCTTCAGATTACCTCAACAAATTGACAACTAGAATGCTAAAGGTCTGCAAGGCTGTAATTGCTGCAAATGGAGGATTATTTGACGAAAGCAAAGTTTGAAGGACACAATTATTATTTATATTAAAAATCATTATTTCTAACCTTGTCAATGACTACATTTCCTATGCATTTTGCTATATTTCCCATTCAAACTCATTTCATGTATGTTTTCATGGAAAACAAGGACATTTCTAAGTGACCCCAAACTTTTGAACGGTAGTGTATGTATGTATATATATTTGCGAGAGAAAAAAAACATATGGGGGATTGGAAGTAATGCAGACAATTACATTGATGATGGAAGTTACAATTTATCTGCAATATTAAAGCTGATCTACCCCCCCCCCCCCTAATTTTATTAAAAACTAAATGTAAAAAACTTTTTTTTTTAACTCTATGTTAATCTCCCAGGACAAACTAGCTAGTAACAGCTATCTATCTAAACCTAATGTTTTGTGCACTCAGTGTAGATTAACAAAAATATAAATACAACATGCAACATTTTCAATGATTTTACTGAGTTACAGTTCATATAAGGAAATCAGTCAATTTAAATAAATAAATTAGGCCCTAATCTATGGATTTCACATGACTGGGAATACAGATATGCATCTGTTGGTCACATAAAGAGGGGAGAACAAGTATTTGATACACTGCCGATTTTGCAGGTTCTCCTACTTACAAAGCATGTAGAGGTCTGTAATGTTTATCATAGGTACACTTCAACTGTGAGAGACGGAATCTAAAACAAAAATCCAGAAAATCACATTGTATGATTTTTGACCACCATTTGCCTCATGCAGCGTGACACACCTCCTTCGCATAGAGTTGATCAGGCGGTTGATTGTGGCCTGCGGAATGTTGTCCCACTCCTCTTCAATGGCTGTGCGAAGTTGCTGGATATTGGCGAGAACTGGAACACGCTGTCGTACACGTTGACCAAAAACTGCTCAATGGGTGACACGTCTGGTAAGTACACAGGCAATGGAAGAACTGGGCCTTTTTCAGCTTCCAGGAATTGTGTACAGATCCTTGAAGAGGTTAGAAATAGATATAGTCTCTCTCTCCTCTGGGTTGAAGAGGTTAGAAATAGATACAGTCTCTCTCCTCTGGGTTGAAGAGTTTAGAAATAGATATAGTCTCTCTCCTCTGGGTTAAAGAGGTTAGAAATAGATATAGTCTCTCTCTCCTCTGGGTTGAAGAGGTTAGAAATAGATATAGTCTCTCTCTCCTCTGGGTTGAAGAGGTTAGAAATAGATATAGTCTCTCTCTCCTCTGGGTTGAAGAGGTTAGAAATAGATATAGTCTCTCTCCTCTGGGTTGAAGAGGCACCAAATATCCACCGTACCTTGTTCTGCCATGTAGCCATTAAAATGGTTCCTGGAGTGCTTGTTGAATGCATGTACCAACTGCCATGGGACCTGTCAACTAGTGGATCAAGAACTGTGTTAAAATCTCCAACTAGATTTCTGGAGTTGTGAAAATCTTGTAAATGCTTGAAGATTCAATGGAAGAAAAAAAATCAAGGACAGTCAGTATTGGGACCATATACAGTGCATTCGAAAAGTATTCAGACCCCTTGACTTTTTCCACATTTTGTTACGTTACAGCCTTATTCTAAAATGGATTAAATATATAAAAAGTCCTCATAAATCTACACACAATTCCCCATAATGATAAAGCAAAAACAGGTTTTTAGAAATTGTTAATTTATTAAAAATAAAAAAAGGAAATATCACAAGGGGCGGCAGATAGCTTAGTGGTTAAGAGCGTTGTGCCAGTAACCGAAAGGTTCTAATCCCGAGCCGACTAGGTGAAAAATCTGTCGATGTGCCCTTAACCCTAATTGCTCCTGTAAGTCGCTCTGGATAAGAGCGTCTGCTAAATGACTAAAATGTAATGTATTCAGACCGTTTACTCAGCACTTAGTTGAAGCACATTTGGCAGCGATTACAGCCTCTACCATCCGTTCTATTGGCCAACTTGCAGTCACTGGAGAATAAACTGGACGATCTCTGAAAAAGTTGGAAAAAAAGTTTGCTAATTTAATTATAAAAAATAAAATAAATACCCTATTTAGGTAAGTATTCAGACCCTTTGCTATGAGACTCAAAATTGAGTTTAGATGCATCCTGTTTCCATTGATAATCCTTGAAATGTTTCTACAACTTGATTGGAGTCCACCTGTGGTAAATTCTATTGATTGGGCATGATTTGAAAAGGCACACACCTGTCTGTATAAGGTCCCACAGTTGACAGTGCAGTGTCAGAGCAAAAACCAAGCCATGAGGTGGAAGGAATTGTCCGTAGAGCTCCGAGACAGGATTGTGTCGAGGCACAGATCTGTCTACAGAAGGAGCTCAACTGTTTATTCCTCTCACCAAGAGGATACAGTTAGAGTTGGATCACTCATTCCAGTTTCGGTTGGCATTCAAATGTGTGGTATTATTACAGTATTGTACTGTGTCTATGCACGTCTATGTAAATGTTGCTGAGAACATGGCATAACATGCAGTTCATTACGCTAACAGACAGTTTGATCAGGCAGCGGCTAGAAAGCAAGACGGAGAAAGGATTGACCTTCAGAACATAACACACAACACAAAACCAATGACGTACGCACATTCAGTATGCAGGACAACAGAGAACATGTCAACGAACAACTTATCAATGTTATCAGAACAACGTCATCGCATTTTCATACACCTTTTAACTTGACGACTAAAATACACCAATTAACTCAATTAAACAACAACAACTAAATTAATGGAGGTTCCAAGGTTAGAATCAAGAAATGCACATTCTATTAATCTATTTAAGGGGTCAAGACAGGAACAGGGTTGGTCTTCCCCTGGTCTATTAAATCATTTACATTAAAAAAATATCAAATTAAATCTAAGGGATTCTACTTGTATCCAATATATTAAAGTGGATAAACAAAGCAAACATTTTAAGCTTTTTATCAGAGATAATTTTTAAAAAGTAGAACTATTTCTAAGTAAGCTTTCATACATATTGATTTCATGTGGCATAAACAAAAACACTAATTCTCAGTCAAAAACATAAATCAGAACACAGTCTCTCTATCCTCTCATGTGATTTCAGGTCCTCTGACTGGGAAAATGTCTTTCCACACTGGGAGCAGTGGTATGTCTTCTCCTCCTGTGTATTTGTATGTATTCTTTCATGCTCTTTCAGGTGCTTTAACCAGTTAAATGTCTTTCCACACTGGGAGCAGTGGTAGGTCTTCTCCCCTCCGGTGTGTGTCCTGTCATGCTTATTAAGGCCAACTAACTTGGTAAAACTCTTTCCACACAGGGAGCATTGGTAGGGCTTCTCTCCTGTGTGCATTCTCTCATGCTCTTTTAGTTTCCCCTAACTGGGTAAAACTCTTTCCACAGAGGGCACATTGGTAAGGCTTCTCTCCTGTGTGTATTCTCTCATGCTGTTTCAGGTTCATTAACCTACTAAAGCTCTTTCCACAGTGGGAACAGTGGTAAGGCCTTTCTCCTGTGTGTATTCTCTCATGTGTTTTCAGGCTCGCTAACCAGGTAAAATTAATTCCACATAGGGAGCAGTAATAAGGCTTCTCTCCTGTGTGTAGTCTATTATGTATTTTCAGGGACCCTAACTCGGTAAATCTCTTTCCACACTGGGAGCATTGGTAGGGCTTTTCTTGGTTGTGTGTCCTCTCATGCGTTTTCAGGCTCCCTAACCACCTAAAACTCTCTCCACAGTGGGAACAGTGGTAAGGCATCTCTCCTGTGTGTATTCTCACATGCGTTGTCAGGGTGCCTAACGACCTAAAGCTCTTTTCACAATGGGAACAATGGTAAGGCTTCTCCCCTCTGTGTATTCTATCATGCTGTTTCAGGTTCTCTAAACGGGTAAACCTCTTTCCACACTGAGAGCAGTGGAAAGGCTTTTCTCCTCTGTGTGTCCTCTCGTGCACTTTTAGGTTCTGTAACTTGGTAAAACTCTTTGCACAGTGGGAACAGTGGTGTTGTTCTGCTGGTTTGGACATTTCTGGGTCTGGTTCCTTTGAAGGACTCTTCCCGCTGTCAGAGTCTGGTCTCTCTCCTGGCAAAGAAACACTGAGTATTTAGTTAAACAGAAAGACCTGAATGAAACTTCCACATGTTAAAACTGTCTTCCTATTAGGTTCAATCTAGACTAGATCCCTCAGTAACCTAAAGCCATTTTTCACAACATTTCTCCATTCAAAATGACCGTGGTGAGTGTAATAGAGTATCACACTAGGTTGGGTTTGCTCTTTCAGAACTCCACTAGGAGAAGCAAACACCTGTGCCTCGCATACCCCCTTAAAAGACCCTCGCTTGAAAAATGAGAAAAAGTGGCAATATTTCTGTTTGTCCCTCTTGAGACGCCATAGCAACAACAACAACCAACAACAACCAACTTCCTCAAAAGAGGCCGAATTAATGTCAGATAAATCAAGAAATCTGTAATTAATTTTGACTTGAATTAGTTTTCTTTTCTTTTTAAAATATATTTTCTGCAAAAAAATTTAGTAAAATAATGGACACAATCCTTAGGCTTCTACTTCCAGCTTCTACATAAGCTTTCTACATACTATATACATTTCATTTCTTTTACAATAGTTTTGTTTGTTTTTAGTCCTTCTATCTCTGAATCCAGTTTGATTTATATTTTATATTTTTAACTGTGCTGTTTCAAAGGTTCTAATCCTGTATTTACAGTGGCTTGCGAAAGTATTCACCCCCCTTGGCATTTTTCCTATTTTGTTGCCTTACAACCTGGAATTACATTTTTATTTTGGGGGGGGTTTGTATCATTTGATTTACACAACATGCCTACCACTTTGAAAATGCAAAATATTTTTTCTTGTGAAACAAACAAGAAATAAGACAAAAAAAACAGAAAACTTGAGTGTGCATAACTATTCACCCCCCCAAAGTCAATACTGTGTAGAGCCACCTTTTGCAGCAATTACAGCTGCAAGTCTCTTGGGGTATGTCTCTATAAGCTTGGCACATCTAGCCACTGGGATTTTTGCCCATTCTTCAAGGCAAAACTGCTCCAGCTCCTTCAAGTTGAATGGGTTCCGCTGGGGTACAGCAATCTTTAAGTCATACCACAGATTCTCAGTTGGATTGAGGTCTGGGCTTCGACTAGGCCATTCCAAGACATTTAAATGTTTCTCCTTAAACATTTACATTTTATTTTTTTTAAACCACTTGAGTGTTGCTTTAGCAGTATGCTTAGGGTCATTGAACCTCCGTCCCAGTCTCAAATCTCTGGAAGACTGAAACAGGTTTCCCTCAAGAATTTCCCTGTATTTAGCGCCATCCATCATTCCTTCAATTCTGACCAGTTTCTCAGTCCCTGCTGATGAAAAACATCCCCACAGCATGATGCTGCCACCACCATGCTTCACTGTGGGGATGGTGTTCTCGGGGTGATGAGAGGTGTTGGGTTTGCGCCAGACATAGCGCTTTCCTTGATGGCCCAAAAGCTCAATTTTTGTCTCATCTGACCAGAGTACCTTCTTCCATATGTTTGGGGAGTCTCCCACATGCCTTTTGGTGAACACCAAACGTGTTTGCTTATTTTTTTCTTTAAGCAATGTATTTTTTTTGGCCAATCTTCCTTAAAGCCCAGCTCTGTGGAGTGTACGGCTTAAAGTGGTCCTATGGACAGATACTCCAATCTCCGCTGTGGAGCTTTGCAGCTCCTTCAGGGTTATCTTTGGTCTCTTTGTTGCTTCTGATTAATGCCCTCCTTGCCTGGTCCGTGAGTTTTGGTGGGCGGCCCTCTCTTGGCAGGTTTGTTGTGGTGCCATATTCTTTCCATTTTTTGATAATGGTATTAATGGTGCTCCGTGGGATGTTCAAAGATTCTGATATTTTTTTATAACCAAACCCTGATCTGTACTTCTCCACAACTTTGTCCCTGACCTGTTTGGAGAGCTCCTTGGTCTTCATGGTGCCGCTTACTTGGTGGTGCCCCTTGCTTAGTGGTGTTGCAGACTCTGAGGCCTTTCAGAACAGATGTACATATACTGAGATTATGTGACAGATCATGTGACACTTAAATAAAGTCCACCTGTGTGCAATCTAACTAATTATGTGACTTCTGAAGGTAATTGGTTGCACCAGATCTTATTTAGGGGCTTCATAGCAAAGAGAGTGAAAACATATGCACGGGGCCTCCAATTATTTTATGGACTGGATCTTTATATTTACCACCTGTGTCCGGTTTCAGTAATAATGAAATCAGACCTTGTTGAGTATCTGATAATCTACCATTTACACAGGAGTGGTTAAAACATGCTAATAACGGTCCTCTGAGTATATAAAAAAAGGTTTGGTATACCTCGACTGGTATGCCATCCAGCCCTGGAGTCTTCCCGGACTCTACCATTTATATAGGAGTGGTTAAAACATGCTAATAACGGTCCAGGAGAGATCAGAGCTCTATAATAATAGATAATGTCATGTTTTAGGCTGATCAGAGCTCTATAATAATAGATAATGTCATGTTTATAGGCTGATCAGAGCTCTATAATAATAGATAATGTCATGTTTTAGGCTGATCAGAGCTCTATAATAATAGATAATGTCATGTTTATAGGCTGAGCAGAGCTCTATAATAATAGATAATGTCATGTTTATAGGCTGAGCAGAGCTCTATAATAATAGATAATGTCATGTTTATAGGCTGAGCAGAGCTCTATAATAATAGATAATGCCATGTTTATAGGCTGAGCAGAGCTCTATAATAATAGATAATGTCATGTTTATAGGCTGATCAGAGCTCTATAATAATAGATAATGCCATGTTTTAGGCTGATCAGAGCTCTATAATAATAGATCATGTTTATAGGCTGATCAGAGCTCTATAATAATAGATAATGTCATGTTTATAGGCTGATCAGAGCTCTATAATAATAGATAATGTCATGTTTTAGGCTGAGCAGAGCTCTATAATAATAGATAATGTCATGTTTATAGAATGATCAGAGCTCTATAATAATAGATAATGTCATGTTTATAGGCTGAGCAGAGCTCTATAATAATAGATAATGTCATGTTATAGGCTGATCAGACCTCTATAATAATAGATAATGTCATGTTTATAAGCTGAGCAGAGCTCTATAATAATAGATAATGTCATGTTTATAGGCTGATCAGAGCTCTATAATAATAGATAATGTCATGTTTATAGGCTGATCAGAGCTCTATGATAATAGATAATGTCATGTTTATCGGCTGATCAGAGCTCTATAATAATATATATTACTAACTATTTCAGTCAATGTTATAGGCTGCATTTGATCCATTGTTAATAACGTTTTGTTGGTGGCCCACTTCATCTCTGAAGTAATAATGTTAATGACTATCTTTTTTAAATGTTAACTGATTTGTTGAGCCAAGCCTTTCCATTGCAGTGGCTATCCATCTTTTGACCATGTTTTGAAGACTTACAAACTCAGGCGTTCAGTCTCCCCATGTTGTTTGTCCATTTCATGTAACATCTATAACACTTCCTATTTATTTTATTTCTCCAACATGACATTATTTAGACGTCTGCTTTTTGGGGTATATACTCCCCCCGAGGGGTACTATAGAGAGCAATAGTAATGGCGTCTTTTTGGGGTATATACTCCCCCCGAGGGGTACTATAGAGAGCAATAGTAATGGCGTCTTTTTGGGGTATATACTCCCCCGAGGGGTACTATAGAGAGCAATAGTAATGGCGTCTTTTTGGGGTATATACTCCCCCGAGGGGACTATAGAGAGCAATAGTAATGGCGTCTTTTTGGGGTATATACTCCCCCGAGGGGTACTATAGAGAGCAATAGTAATGGCGTCTTTTTGGGGTATATACTCCCCGAGGGGTACTATAGAGAGCAATAGTAATGGCGTCTTTTTTGGGGTATATACTCTCCCCGAGGGGTACTATAGAGAGCAATAGTAATGGTGTCTTTTTGGGGTATATACTCCCCCGAGGGGTACTATAGAGAGCAATAGTAATGGCGTCTTTTTGGGGTATATACTCCCCCGAGGGGTACTATAGAGAGCAATAGTAATGGCGTCTTTTTGGGGTATATATCTCCCCGAGGGGTACTATAGAGAGCAATAGTAATGGCGTCTTTTTGGGGTATATACTCCCCCGAGGGGTACTATAGAGAGCAATAGTAATGGCGTCTTTTTGGGGTATATACTCCCCCGAGGGGGAACTATAGAGAGCAATAGTAATGGCGTCTTTTTGGGGTATATACTCCCCCCGAGGGGTACTATGGAGAGCAATAGTAATGGCGTCTTTTTGGGGTATATACTCCCCCCGAGGGGTACTATAGAGAGCAATAGTAATGGCGTCTTTTTGGGGTATATACTCCCCCCGAGGGGTACTATAGAGAGCAATAGTAATGGCGTCTTTTTGGGGTATATACTCCCGAGGGTACTATAGAGAGCAATAGTAATGGCGTCTTTTTGGGGTATATACTCCCCCGAGGGGTACTATAGAGAGCAATAGTAATGGCGTCTTTTGGGGTATATACTTCCCGAGGGGTATCTATAGAGAGCAATAGTAATGGCGTCTTTTTGGGGTATATACTCCCCCGAGGGGTACTATAGAGAGCAATAGTAATGGCGTCTTTTTGGGGTATATACTCCCCCCCGAGGGGTACTATAGAGAGCAATAGTAATGGCGTCTTTTTGGGGTATATACTCCCCCGAGGGGTACTATAGAGAGCAATAGTAATGGCGTCTTTTTGGGGTATATACTCCCCGAGGGGTACTATAGAGAGCAATAGTAATGGCGTCTTTTTTGGGGTATATACTCTCCCCGAGGGGTACTATAGAGAGCAATAGTAATGGCGTCTTTTTGGGGTATATACTCCCCCGAGGGGTACTATAGAGAGCAATAGTAATGGCGTCTTTTTTGGGGTATATACTCCCCCGAGGGGTACTATAGAGAGCAATAGTAATGGCGTCTTTTTGGGGTATATACTCCCCCGAGGGGTACTATAGAGAGCAATAGTAATGGCGTCTTTTTGGGGTATATACTCCCCCGAGGGGTACTATAGAGAGCAATAGTAATGGCGTCTTTTTTGGGGTATATACTCCCCCGAGGGGTACTATAGAGAGCAATAGTAATGGCGTCTTTTTGGGGTATATACTCCCCCGAGGGGTACTATAGAGAGCAATAGTAATGGCGTCTTTTTTGGGGTATATACTCCCCGAGGGGTACTATAGAGAGCAATAGTAATGGCGTCTTTTTGGGGTATATACTCCCCCGAGGGGTACTATAGAGAGCAATAGTAATGGCGTCTTTTTTGGGGTATATACTCCCCCGAGGGGTACTATAGAGAGCAATAGTAATGGCGTCTTTTTGGGGTATATACTCCCCCGAGGGGGTACTATAGAGAGCAATAGTAATGGCGTCTTTTGGGGTATATACTCCCCCGAGGGGTACTATAGAGAGCAATAGTAATGGCGTCTTTTTGGGGTATATACTCCCCGAGGGGTACTATAGAGAGCAATAGTAATGGCGTCTTTTTGGGGTATATACTCCCCGAGGGGTACTATAGAGAGCAATAGTAATGGCGTCTTTTTGGGTAATATACTCCCCGAGGGGGTACTATAGAGAGCAATAGTAATGGCGTCTTTTTGGGTATATACTCCCCCGAGGGGACTATAGAGAGCAATAGTAATGGCGTCTTTTTGGGGTATATACTCCCCGAGGGGTACTATAGAGAGCAATAGTAATGGCGTCTTTTTGGGGTATATACTCCCCGAGGGGTACTATAGAGAGCAATAGTAATGGCGTCTTTTTGGGGTATATACTCCCCCGAGGGGTACTATAGAGAGCAATAGTAATGGCGTCTTTTTGGGGTATATACTCCCCCGAGGGGTACTATAGAGAGCAATAGTAATGGCGTCTTTTTGGGGTATATACTCCCCCGAGGGGTACTATAGAGAGCAATAGTAATGGCGTCTTTTTGGGGGTATATACTCCCCCGAGGGGTACTATAGAGAGCAATAGTAATGGCGTCTTTTTGGGGTATATACTCCCCGAGGGGTACTATAGAGAGCAATAGTAATGGCGTCTTTTTGGGGTATATACTCCCCCGAGGGGTACTATAGAGAGCAATAGTAATGGCGTCTTTTTTGGGGTATATACTCCCCCGAGGGGGTACTATAGAGAGCAATAGTAATGGCGTCTTTTTTGGGGTATATACTCCCCCCGAGGGGTACTATAGAGAGCAATAGTAATGGCGTCTTTTTGGGGTATATACTCCCCCCGAGGGGTACTATAGAGAGCAATAGTAATGGCGTCTTTTTGGGGTATATACTCCCCGAGGGGTACTATAGAGAGCAATAGTAATGGCGTCTTTTTTGGGGTATATACTCCCCCGAGGGGTACTATAGAGAGCAATAGTAATGGCGTCTTTTGGGGTATATACTCCCCGAGGGGTACTATAGAGAGCAATAGCAATGGCGTCTTTTTGGGGTATATACTCCCCGAGGGGTACTATAGAGAGCAATAGTAATGGCGTCTTTTTTGGGGTATATACTCCCCCGAGGGGTACTATAGAGAGCAATAGTAATGGCGTCTTTTTGGGGTATATACTCCCCCGAGGGGTACTATAGAGAGCAATAGTAATGCGTCTTTTTGGGGTATATACTCCCCCGAGGGTACTATAGAGAGCAATAGTAATGGCGTCTTTTTGGGGTATATACTCCCCCGAGGGGTACTATAGAGAGCAATAGTAATGGCGTCTTTTTGGGGTATATACTCCCCCGAGGGGTACTATAGAGAGCAATAGTAATGGCGTCTTTTTGGGGTATATACTCCCCCGAGGGGTACTATAGAGAGCAATAGTAATGGCGTCTTTTTGGGGTATATACTCCCCCGAGGGGTACTATAGAGAGCAATAGTAATGGCGTCTTTTTGGGGTATATACTCCCCGAGGGGTACTATAGAGAGCAATAGTAATGGCGTCTTTTTGGGGTATATACTCCCCCGAGGGGGTACTATAGAGAGCAATAGTAATGGCGTCTTTTTGGGGTATATACTCCCCGAGGGGTACTATAGAGAGCAATAGTAATGGCGTCTTTTTGGGGTATATACTCCCCCCGAGGGGTACTATAGAGAGCAATAGTAATGGCGTCTTTTTTGGGGTATATACTCCCCGAGGGGGTACTATAGAGAGCAATAGTAATGGCGTCTTTTTGGGGTATATACTCCCCCGAGGGGTACTATAGAGAGCAATAGTAATGGCGTCTTTTTGGGGTATATACTCCCCCGAGGGGTACTATAGAGAGCAATAGTAATGGCGTCTTTTTGGGGTATATACTCCCCCGAGGGGTACTATAGAGAGCAATAGTAATGGCGTCTTTTGGGGTATATACTCCCCCGAGGGGTACTATAGAGAGCAATAGTAATGGCGTCTTTTTGGGGTATATACTCCCCCGAGGGGTACTATAGAGAGCAATAGTAATGGCGTCTTTTTGGGGTATATACTCCCCCGAGGGGTACTATAGAGAGCAATAGTAATGGCGTCTTTTTGGGGTATATACTCCCCGAGGGGGTACTATAGAGAGCAAGCTTTGGTATATATTCGCCGAGGTACTATGAGAGCAATAGTAATGGCGTCTTTTTGGGGTATATACTCCCCCGAGGGGTACTATAGAGAGCAATAGTAATGGCGTCTTTTGGGGTATATACTCCCCCCGAGGGGTACTATAGAGAGCAATAGTAATGGCGTCTTTTTGGGGTATATACTCCCCCCGAGGGGTACTATAGAGAGCAATAGTAATGGCGTCTTTTTGGGGTATATACTCCCCCCGAGGGGTACTATAGAGAGCAATAGTAATGGCGTCTTTTTGGGGTATATACTCCCCCCGAGGGGTACTATAGAGAGCAATAGTAATGGCGTCTTTTTGGGGTATATACTCCCCCCGAGGGGTACTATAGAGAGCAATAGTAATGGCGTCTTTTTTGGGGTATATACCTCCCCCGAGGGGTACTATAGAGAGCAATAGTAATGGCGTCTTTTTGGGGTATATACTCCCCCGAGGGGGTACTATAGAGAGCAATAGTAATGGCGTCTTTTTGGGGTATATACTCCCCGAGGGGGTACTATAGAGAGCAATAGTAATGGCGTCTTTTTGGGGTATATACTCCCCCGAGGGGTACTATAGAGAGCAATAGTAATGGCGTCTTTTTTGGGGTATATACTCCCCCGAGGGGAACTATAGAGAGCAATAGTAATGGCGTCTTTTTGGGGTATATACTCCCCCGAGGGGTACTATAGAGAGCAATAGTAATGGCGTCTTTTGGGGTATATACTCCCCCGAGGGGTACTATAGAGAGCAATAGTAATGGCGTCTTTTTGGGGTATATACTCCCCCGAGGGGTACTATAGAGAGCAATAGTAATGGCGTCTTTTTGGGGTATATACTCCCCGAGGGGTACTATAGAGAGCAATAGTAATGGCGTCTTTTTGGGGTATATACTCCCCCGAGGGGTACTATAGAGAGCAATAGTAATGGCGTCTTTTTGGGGTATATACTCCCCCGAGGGGTACTATAGAGAGCAATAGTAATGGCGTCTTTTTGGGGTATATACTCCCCGAGGGGTACTATAGAGAGCAATAGTAATGGCGTCTTTTTGGGGTATATACTCCCCCGAGGGGTACTATAGAGAGCAATAGTAATGGCGTCTTTTGGGGTATATACTCCCCGAGGGGTACTATAGAGAGCAATAGTAATGGCGTCTTTTTGGGGTATATACTCCCCCGAGGGGTACTATAGAGAGCAATAGTAATGGCGTCTTTTTTGGGGTATATACTCCCCCGAGGGGTACTATAGAGAGCAATAGTAATGGCGTCTTTTTGGGGTATATACTCCCCCCGAGGGGGTACTATAGAGAGCAATAGTAATGGCGTCTTTTTGGGGTATATACTCCCCGAGGGGTACTATAGAGAGCAATAGTAATGGCGTCTTTTTTGGGGTATATACTCCCCCGAGGGGTACTATAGAGAGCAATAGCAATGGCGTCTTTTTGGGGTATATACTCCCCCCGAGGGGTACTATAGAGAGCAATAGTAATGGCGTCTTTTTGGGGTATATACTCCCCCGAGGGGTACTATAGAGAGCAATAGCAATGGCGTCTTTTTGGGGTATATACCCCCCCCGAGGGGTACTATAGAGAGCAATAGTAATGGCGTCTTTTTGGGGTATATACTCCCCCCGAGGGGTACTATAGAGAGCAATAGTAATGGCGTCTTTTTGGGGTATATACTCCCCCCGAGGGGTACTATAGAGAGCAATAGTAATGGCGTCTTTTTGGGGTATATACTCCCCCCGAGGGGTACTATAGAGAGCAATAGTAATGGCGTCTTTTTGGGGTATATACTCCCCGAGGGGTACTATAGAGAGCAATAGTAATGGCGTCTTTTTGGGGTATATACTCCCCCGAGGGGGTACTATAGAGAGCAATAGTAATGGCGTCTTTTTGGGGTATATACTCCCCCGAGGGGGTACTATAGAGAGCAATAGTAATGGCGTCTTTTTGGGGTATATACTCCCCCGAGGGGTACTATAGAGAGCAATAGTAATGGCGTCTTTTTGGGGTATATACTCCCCCGAGGGGTACTATAGAGAGCAATAGTAATGGCGTCTTTTGGGGTATATACTCCCCGAGGGGTACTATAGAGAGCAATAGTAATGGCGTCTTTTTGGGGTATATACTCCCCCGAGGGGTACTATAGAGAGCAATAGCAATGGCGTCTTTTGGGGTATATACTCCCCCGAGGGGTACTATAGAGAGCAATAGCAATGGCGTCTTTTTGGGGTATATACTCCCCCCGAGGGGGTACTATAGAGAGCAATAGCAATGGCGTCTTTTTTGGGGTATATACTCCCCCGAGGGGTACTATAGAGAGCAATAGTAATGGCGTCTTTTTGGGGTATATACTCCCCCGAGGGGTACTATAGAGAGCAATAGTAATGGCGTCTTTTGGGGTATATACTCCCCCGAGGGGTACTATAGAGAGCAATAGTAATGGCGTCTTTTTGGGGTATATACTCCCCCGAGGGGTACTATAGAGAGCAATAGTAATGGCGTCTTTTTGGGGTATATACTCCCCCGAGGGGAACTATAGAGAGCAATAGTAATGGCGTCTTTTTGGGGTATATACTCCCCGAGGGGGTACTATAGAGAGCAATAGTAATGGCGTCTTTTTGGGGTATATACTCCCCCGAGGGGTACTATAGAGAGCAATAGTAATGGCGTCTTTTTGGGGTATATACTCCCCCGAGGGGTACTATAGAGAGCAATAGTAATGGCGTCTTTTTGGGGTATATACTCCCCCGAGGGGAACTATAGAGAGCAATAGTAATGGCGTCTTTTTGGGGTATATACTCCCCCCGAGGGGTACTATAGAGAGCAATAGTAATGGCGTCTTTTTGGGGTATATACTCCCCCCGAGGGGTACTATAGAGAGCAATAGTAATGGCGTCTTTTGGGGTATATACTCCCCGAGGGGGACTATAGAGAGCAATAGTAATGGCGTCTTTTTGGGGTATATACTCCCCCGAGGGGAACTATAGAGAGCAATAGTAAATGGCGTCTTTTTGGGGTATATACTCCCCCGAGGGGAACTATAGAGAGCAATAGTAATGGCGTCTTTTTGGGGTATATACTCCCCCGAGGGGAACTATAGAGAGCAATAGTAATGGCGTCTTTTTGGGGTATATACTCCCCGAGGGAACTATAGAGAGCAATAGTAATGGCGTCTTTTTGGGGTATATACTCCCCCGAGGGGTACTATAGAGAGCAATAGTAATGGCGTCTTTTTGGGGTATATACTCCCCCGAGGGGATACTATAGAGAGCTTATATATAGTAATGACAGTGCGTCTTTTGGGGTATATACTCCCCCGAGGGGTACTATAGAGAGCAATAGTAATGGCGTCTTTTTGGGGTATATACTCCCCCGAGGGGTACTATAGAGAGCAATAGTAATGGCGTCTTTTTGGGGTATATACTCCCCCGAGGGGAACTATAGAGAGCAATAGTAATGGCGTCTTTTTGGGGTATATACTCCCCCGAGGGGTACTATAGAGAGCAATAGTAATGGGCGTCTTTTTGGGGTATATACTCCCCCGAGGGGTACTATAGAGAGCAATAGTAATGGCGTCTTTTGGGGTATATACTCCCCCCGAGGGGAACTATAGAGAGCAATAGTAATGGCGTCTTTTTGGGGTATATACTCCCCCCGAGGGGAACTATAGAGAGCAATAGTAATGGCGTCTTTTTGGGGTATATACTCCCCCCGAGGGGTACTATAGAGAGCAATAGTAATGGCGTCTTTTTGGGGTATATACTCCCCCCGAGGGGTACTATAGAGAGCAATAGTAATGGCGTCTTTTTGGGGTATATACTCCCCCCGAGGGGTACTATAGAGAGCAATAGTAATGGCGTCTTTTTGGGGTATATACTCCCCCCGAGGGGTACTATAGAGAGCAATAGTAATGGCGTCTTTTTGTAGTCACTAACTCCACTATGGCTCATTGGACAAAGCCTATGGGGAAATTAATGGGTTTTTTGGAGGGTTGTTGGATAAACGCCAAAAATAAGGTCTGTGGAAAACACAGGCTTAGAAGATCTTATACAGTATGAAAAATGTATGCACTCACTAACTGTAAGTCGCTCAGGATAAGAGCGTCTGATAAATGACTCAAATGTAAATGTAAAAATGTAAATGTTGTTCTATGAGATCATCTTAATCAGCTAACAAAACGTTTTGTGAATTTTGAAGCATTTCTGTAATCAAAACAACCACATTATTTCATAACGGTCAAAACATAAAGGCTTCATAATAAAGGTCATGTTACCTGACTGATATTATCATAGAACAAAACATAAAGGCTTCATAATAAAGGTCATGTTACCTGACTGATATTATCATAGAACAAAACATAAAGGCTTCATAATAAAGGTCATGTTACCTGACTGATATTATCATAGAACAAAACATAAAGGCTTCATAATAAAGGTCATGTTACCTGACTGATATTATCATAGAACAAAACATAAAGGCTTCATAATAAAGGTCATGTTACCTGACTGATATTATCATAGAACAAAACATAAAGGCTTCATAATAAAGGTCATGTTACTGACTGATATTATCATAGAACAAAACATAAAGGCTTCATAATAAAGGTCATGTTACCTGACTGATATTAACATAGAACAAAACATAAAGGCTTCATAATAAAGGTCATGTTACCTGACTGATATTATCATAGAACAAAACATAAAGGCTTCATAATAAAGGTCATGTTACCTGACTGATATTATCATAGAACAAAACATAAAGGCTTCATAATAAAGGTCATGTTACCTGACTGATATTAACATAGAACAAAACATAAAGGCTTCATAATAAAGGTCATGTTACCTGACTGATATTATCATAGAACAAAACATAAAGGCTTCATAATAAAGGTCATGTTACCTGACTGATATTATCATAGAACAAAACATAAAGGCTTCATAATTCATAAAGGTCAGCGTTTATCCCAAAACCCCATTCATTTCCCCCATAGGAATGGCTAAAACAAACCTGACGTAACTCATTTCAGTTTTTTAGGACAACAAGCTGGCGAGTTCTATAGACACACACATCAAACGTTTCATTTAGGATATATCTTGTTGGTCCATACACAGCCTCCACTAGCGGAACAGCTTGGCCACACAGCCTCCTCCTCAGCTGAACATAGGACCACAGCATATCTTGTGGTCCAACACAGCCTCACTTCAGTGAACATATGGACCCAGCTATATCTTGTTGGTCCACACACAGCCTCCACTCCTCAGCTGAACATATGGACCACAGCTATATCTTGTTGGTCCACACACAGCTTCCACTCCTCAGCTGAACATATGGACCACAGCTATATCTTGTTGGTCCACACACAGCTTCCACTCCTCAGCTGAACATATGGACCACGGCTGGCAAAATTATTTCTTATAGAATACAATGGAATTTGAGTATTGATACGGACAAGTCCATTCTGTGAGACATTAAAGTTGTGAATTTGCGTGCAAATCCACTGTTAACGTTTTGTTGGTGACCCGCTCTTTGGTGGTATATACATTTTACAGTGTAGTTTTATCAATTCTTACATTAAATAACACATTCAAGCATAGAAATTCAGTAGAATGCCGTTTTAAAACCAGTTTGTGCCCCGGTTATTAAGACTGTACTTACTGGTTTTACACATTTTCGCGCCCGGCTGAATCATTCCAGACTGTAAAAATGGAACCCGGTGTGTCTCTCTGCCTGGCACTCAGCATTAAGGAGATAGAATGGGGTTAAAGCCCTGCGATAGACTAGCGTCCTGTCCAGGGGGAAGTACTTGTACATCAAGCTGCCTCACGCTACAGAAACAGGAGATGGGCTACTTACTTATCCAGTCAATGTTCAGAAGAAAACACATTCTGAATGTTAATCTGAATTTAGATGTGATCATATCTCCAGAGAATAAAACACATTCTGAATGTTAATCTGAATTTAGATGTGATCATGTCTCCAGATGAAAAACTAAAACAAATGGAGACCTATTTTTGAACAAGCTTTCATATAAACCATTAGTATTCATATAAACCATTAGCTTTCATATTAACCTGTTCTGAGGGCAAAGGGGGGTGCAACTCAATATTAGGAAGGTGTTCCTAATGTTTTGTGCACTCAGTGTAGATGTACACTGAACAAAAATATAAATGCAACATTTTCAAAGATTTTACTGAGTTACGATTCATATAAGGAAATCAGTCAGTTTAAATAAATTCATTAGGCCCTAATCTATGGATTTCACATGACTGGGAATACAGATATGCATCTGTTGGTCACAGATACCTTAAAAAAGGTAGGGGCTTGGATCAGAAAACCAGTCAGTATCTGGTATGACCACCATTTGCCTCATGCAGCGTGACACACCTCCTTCGCATAGAGTTGATCAGGCAGTTGATTGTGGCCTGCGGAATGTTGTCCCACTCCTCTTCAATGGCTGTGCGAAGTTGCTGGATATTGGCGAGAACTGGAACACGCTGTCGTACATGTTGACCAAAAACTGCTCAATGGGTGACACGTCTGGTAAGTACACAGGCAATGGAAGAACTGGGACTTTTTCAGCTTCCAGGAATTGTGTACAGATCCTTGAAGAGGTTAGAAATAGATATAGTCTCTCTCTCCTCTGGGTTGAAGAGGTTAGAAATAGATATAGTCTCTCTCCTCTGGGTTGAAGAGGTTAGAAATAGATATAGTCTCTCTCCTCTGGGTTGAAGAGGTTAGACATAGATATAGTCTCTCTCCTCTGGGTTGAAGAGGTTAGAAATAGATATAGTCTCTCTCTCCTCTGGGTTGAAGAGGTTAGAAATAGATATAGTCTCTCTCTCCTCTGGGTTGAAGAGGTTAGAAATAGATATAGTCTCTCTCCTCTGGGTTGAAGAGGCACCAAATATCTACCGTACCTTGTTCTGCCATGTAGCCATTAAAATGGTTCCTGGAGTGCTTGTTGAATGCATGTACCAACTGCCATGGGACCTGTCAACTAGTGGATCAAGAACTGTGTTAAAATCTCCAACTAGATTTCTGGAGTTGTGAAAATCTTGTAAATGCTTGAAGATTCAATGGAAAAAATCGAGGACAGTCAGTATTGGGACCATATACAGTGCATTCGTAAAGTATTCAGACCCCTTGACTTTTTCCACATGTTGTTACGTTACAGCCTTATTCTAAAATGGATTAAATAAATAAAAAGTCCTCATAAATCTACACACAATTCCCCATAATGACAAAGCAAAAAAAGTTGTAAAGAAGTTAGCTAATCTAATTACAAAAAAATGAAATAAATACATTTACGTCATTTAGCTGACGCTCTTATCCAGAGCGACTTACAGTTAGTGAGTGCATACATTATTATTTTCATACTGGCCCCCCGTGGGAAACGAACCCACAACCCTGGCGTTGCAAATGCCATGCTCTATCAACTGAGCTACCTCCCTGCCTGCCATTCCCTCCCCTACCCTGGACGACGCTGGGGCCAATTGTGCGCCGCCCCATTGGTCTCCCGGTTGCGGCCGGCTACAGCAGAGCCTGGATTCGAACCAGGATCTCTAGTGGTACAGCTAGCACTGCGATGCAGTGCCTTAGACCACTGCGCCACTCGGGAGTCCACCCTATTTACGTAAGTATTCAGACCCTTTGCTATGAGACTCAAAATTGAGTTTAGATGCATCCTGTTTCCATTGATAATCCTTGAAATGTTTCTACAACTTGATTGGAGTCCACCTTTGGTAAATTCTTGATGATTTGAAATGATTTGAAAAGGCACACATCCTGTCAATATAAGGTCCCACAGTTGACAGTGCATGTCAGAGCAAAAACCAAGCCATGAGGTGGAAGGAATTGTTCGTAGAGCTCCGAGACAGGATTGTGTCGAGGCACAGATCTGGGGAAGGGTACCAACATAGTTCCTCTGTGGAGATGGGAGAACCAGATCTGTCTATAGAAGGAGCTCAGCTGTTTATTCCTTTCACCAAGAGGATACAGTTAGAGTTGTATCACTCATTACAGTTTCGGTTGGCATTCAAATGTGTGGTATTATTACAGTATTGTACTGTGTCTATGCACGTCTATGTAAATGTTGCTGAGAACATGGCATAACATGCAGTCCATTACGCTAACAGACAGTTTTGATCAGTCAGCGGCTAGAAAGCAAGACGGAGAAAGGATTGACCTTCAGAACATAACACACAACACAAAACCAATGACGTACGCACATTCAGTATGCAGGACAACAGAGAACATGTCAATGAACAACTTATTAATGTTATCAGAACAACGTCATCGCATTTTCATACACCTTTTAGCTTGACGACTAAAATACACCAATTAACTCAATGAAACAACAACAACTAAATGAATGGAGGTTCCAAGGTTAGAATCAAGAAATGTACATTCTATTAATCTATTTAAGGGGTCAAGACAGGAACAGGGTTGGTCTTCCCCTGGTCCATTTAATCATTTACATTACAAAAATATCAAATTAAATCTAAGGGATTCTACTTGTATCCAATACATTAAAGTGTATAAACAAAGCAGACATTTTAAGTTTTTTATCAGAGATTATTTTTAAAAAGTAGAACTATTTCTAAGTAAGCTTTCATACATATTGATTTCATGTGGCATAAACAAAAACACTAATTGTCAGTCAAAAACATAAGTCAGAACACAGCCTCTCTATTCTCTCATGTGATTTCAGGTCCTCTGACTGGGAAAATGTCTTTCCACACTGGGAGCAGTGGTATGTATTCTCCTCCTGTGTATTTGTATGTATTCTTTCATGCTCTTTCAGGTGCTTTAACCAGTTAAATGTCTTTCCACACTGGGAGCAGTGGTAGGTCTTCTCCCCTCCGGTGTGTGTCCTGTCATGCTTATTAAGGCCAACTAACTTGGTAAAACTCTTTCCACACAGGGAGCATTGGTAGGGCTTCTCTCCTGTGTGCATTCTCTCATGCTCTTTTAGGTTCCCTAACTGGGTAAAACTCTTTCCACAGAGGGCACATTGGTAAGGCTTCTCTCCTGTGTGTATTATCTCATGCTGTTTCAGGTTCATTAACCTACTAAAGCTCTTTCCACAGTGGGAACAGTGGTAAGGCCTTTCTCCTGTGTGTATTCTCTCATGTGTTTTCAGGCTGGCTAACCAGGTAAAATTAATTCCACATAGGGAGCAGTAATAAGGCTTCTGTCCTGTGTGTAGTCTATTATGTATTTTCAGGGACCCTAACTCGGTAAATCTCTTTCCACACTGGGAGCATTGGTAGGGCTTTTCTTGGTTGTGTGTCCTCTCATGCGTTTTCAGGCTCCCTAACCACCTAAAACTCTCTCCACAGTGGGAACAGTGGTAAGGCATCTCTCCTGTGTGTATTTTCACATGTGTTGTCAGGGTGCCTAACGACCTAAAGCTCTTTTCACAATGGGAACAATGGTAAGGCTTCTCCCCTCTGTGTATTCTATCATGCTGTTTCAGGTTCTCTAAACGGGTAAACCTCTTTCCACACTGAGAGCAGTGGAAAGGCTTTTCTCCTCTGTGTGTCCTCTCGTGCACTTTTAGGTTCTGTAACTTGGTAAAACTCTTTGCACAGTGGGAACAGTGGTGTTGTTCTGCTGGTTTGGACATTTCTGGGTCTGGTTCCTTTGAAGGACTCTTCCCGCTGTCAGAGTCTGGTCTCTCTCCTGGCAAAGAAACACTGAGTATTTAGTTAAACAGAAAGACCTGAATGAAACTTCCACATGTTAAAACTGTCTTCCTATTAGGTTCAATCTAGACTAGATCCCTCAGTAACCTAAAGCCATTTTTTCACAACATTTCTCCATTCAAAATGACCGTGGTGAGTGTAATAGAGTATCACACTAGGTTGGGTTTGCTCTTTCAGAACTCCACTAGGAGAAGCAAACACCTGTGCCTCGCATACCCCCCTTAAAAGACCCTCGCTTGAAAAATGAGAAAAAGTGGCAATATTTCTGTTTGTCCCTCTTGAGACGCCATAGCAACAACAACAACCAACAACAACCAACTTCCTCAAAAGAGGCCGAATTAATGTCAGATAAATCAAGAAATCTGTAATTAATTTTGACTTGAATTAGTTTTCTTTTTCTTTTTTAAAATATATTTTCTGCAAAAAAATTTAGTAAAATAATGGACACAATCCTTAGGCTTCTACTTCCAGCTTCTACATAAGCTTTCTACATACTATATACATTTCATTTCTTTTACAATAGTTTTGTTTGTTTTTAGTCCTTCTATCTCTGAATCCAGTTTGATTTATATTTTATATTTTTAACTGTGCTGTTTCAAAGGTTCTAATCCTGTATTTACAGTGGCTTGCGAAAGTATTCACCCCCCTTGGCATTTTTCCTATTTTGTTGCCTTACAACCTGGAATTACATTTTTATTTTGGGGGGGGTTTGTATCATTTGATTTACACAACATGCCTACCACTTTGAAAATGCAAAATATTTTTTCTTGTGAAACAAACAAGAAATAAGACAAAAAAAAACAGAAAACTTGAGTGTGCATAACTATTCACCCCCCCCAAAGTCAATACTGTGTAGAGCCACCTTTTGCAGCAATTACAGCTGCAAGTCTCTTGGGGTATGTCTCTATAAGCTTGGCACATCTAGCCACTGGGATTTTTGCCCATTCTTCAAGGCAAAACTGCTCCAGCTCCTTCAAGTTGAATGGGTTCCGCTGGGGTACAGCAATCTTTAAGTCATACCACAGATTCTCAGTTGGATTGAGGTCTGGGCTTCGACTAGGCCATTCCAAGACATTTAAATGTTTCTCCTTAAACATTTACATTTTATTTTTTTTAAACCACTCGAGTGTTGCTTTAGCAGTATGCTTAGGGTCATTGTCCTGCTCGAAGGTGAACCTCCGTCCCAGTCTCAAATCTCTGGAAGACTGAAACAGGTTTCCCTCAAGAATTTCCCTGTATTTAGCGCCATCCATCATTCCTTCAATTCTGACCAGTTTCTCAGTCCCTGCTGATGAAAAACATCCCCACAGCATGATGCTGCCACCACCATGCTTCACTGTGGGGATGGTGTTCTCGGGGTGATGACATAGCGTTTTCCTTGATGGCCCAAAAGCTAAATTTTTGTCTCATCTGACCAGAGTACCTTCTTCCATATGTTTGGGGAGTCTCCCACATGCCTTTTGGCGAACACCAAACGTGTTTGCTTATTTTTTTCTTTAAGCAATGTATTTTTTCTGGACACTCTTCCGTAAAGCCCAGCTCTGTGGAGTGTACGGCTTAAAGTGGTCCTATGGACAGATACTCCAATCTCCGCTGTGGAGCTTTGCAGCTCCTTCAGGGTTATCTTTGGTCTCTTTGTTGCTTCTGATTAATGCCCTCCTTGCCTGGTCCGTGAGTTTTGGTGGGCGGCCCTCTCTTGGCAGGTTTGTTGTGGTGCCATATTCTTTCAATTTTTTGATAATGGATTTAATGGTGCTCCGTGGGATGTTCAAAGATTCTGATATTTTTTTATAACCAAACCCTGATCTGTACTTCTCCACAACTTTGTCCCTGACCTGTTTGGAGAGCTCCTTGGTCTTCATGGTGCCGCTTGCTTGGTGGTGCCCCTTGCTTAGTGGTGTTGTAGACTCTGAGGCCTTTCAGAACAGATGTACATATACTGAGATTATGTGACAGATCATGTGACACTTAAATAAAGTCCACCTGTGTGCAATCTAACTAATTATGTGACTTCTGAAGGTAATTGGTTGCACCAGATCTTATTTAGGGGCTTCATAGCAAAGAGGGTGAAAACATATGCACGGGGCCTCCAATTATTTTATGGACTGGATCTTTATATTTACCACCTGTGTCCGGTTTCAGTAATAATGAAATCAGACCTTGTTGAGTATCTGATAATCTACCATTTACACAGGGGTGGTTAAAACATGCTAATAACGGTCCTCTGAGTATATAAAAAAAGGTTTGGTATACCTCGACTGGTATGCCATCCAGCCCTGGAGTCTTCCCGGACTCTACCATTTATATAGGAGTGGTTAAAACATGCTAATAACGGTCCAGGAGAGATCAGAGTTCTATAATAATAGATAATGTCATGTTTATAGGCTGATCAGAGCTCTATAATAATAGATAATGTCATGTTTATAGGCTGATCAGAGTGCTATAATAATAGATAATGTCATGTTTATAGGCTGAGCAGAGCTCTATAATAATAAATAATGTCATGTTTATAGGCTGATCAGAGCTCTATAATAATAGATAATGTCATGTTTATAGGCTGAGCAGACCTCTATAATAATAGATAATGTCATGTTTATAGGCTGATCAGAGCTCTATAATAATAGATAATGTCATGTTTTAGGCTGATCAGAGCTCTATAATAATAGATAATGTCATGTTTATAGGCTGATCAGAGTGCTATAATAATAGATAATGTCATGTTTTTAGGCTGAGCAGAGCTCTATAATAATAGATAATGTCATGTTTTAGGCTGATCAGAGCTCTATAATAATAGATAATGTCATGTTTATAGGCTGATCAGAGCTCTATAATAATAGATAATGTCATGTTTATAGGCTGATCAGAGCTCTATAATAATAGATAATGTCATGTTTTAGGCTGATCAGAGCTCTTTAATAATAGATAATGTCATGTTTTAGGCTGATCAGAGCTCTTTAATAATAGATAATGTCATGTTTTAGGCTGATCAGAGCTCTTTAATAATAGATAATATCATGTTTTAGGCTGATCAGAGCTCTATAATAATAGATAATGTCATGTTTTAGGCTGAGCAGAGCTCTATAATAATAGATAATGTCATGTTTATAGAATGATCAGAGCTCTATAATAATAGATAATGTCATGTTTATAGGCTGAGCAGAGCTCTATAATAATAGATAATGTCATGTTTATAGGCTGAACAGAGCTCTATAATAATAGATCACGCCCTGAGTGGCGCAGTGGTCTAAGGCACTGCATCGCAGTGCTAACTGTGCCACTAGATCCTGGTTCGAATCCAGGCTCTGTCGCAGCCGGCCGCGACCGGGAGACTCATGGGCGGCCCACAATTGGCCCAGCGTCGTCCAGGGTATGGGAGGGAATGGCCGGCAGGGATGTAGCTCAGTTGATAGAGCATGGCGTTTGCAACGCCAGGGTTGTGGGTTCGATTCCCACGGGTGGCCAGTATAAAAAAAAAATATGTATTCACTAAATGTAAGTCGCTCTGGATAAGAGCGTCTGCTAAATGACTAAAATGTAAAATGTAAATGTAAATGTTTATAGGCTGAGCAGAGCTCTATAATAATCGATAATGTCATGTTTTTAGGCTGAGCAGAGCTCTATAATAATAGATAATGTCATGTTTATAGGCTGATCAGAGCTTTATAATAATAGATAATGTCATGTTTATAGGCTGATCAGAGCTCTATAATAATAGATAATGTCATGTTTATAGGCTGATCAGAGCTCTATAATAACAGATAATGTCATGTTCATAGGCTGATCAGAGCTCTATAATAATAGATAATGTCATGTTTATAGGCTGAGCAGAGCTCTATAATAATAGATCATGTTTATAGGCTGAGCAGAGCTCTATAATAATAGATAATGTCATGTTTTAGGCTGATCAGAGCTCTATAATAATAGATCATGTTTATAGGCTGAGCAGAGCTCTATAGTAATAGATAATGTCATGTTTATAGGCTGAGCAGAGCTCTATAATAATAGATAATGTCATGTTTTAGGCTGATCAGAGCTCTTTAATAATAGATAATGTCATGTTTTAGGCTGATCAGAGATCTTTAATAATAGATAATGTCATGTTTATAGGCTGATCAGAGCTCCATAATAATAGATAATGTCATGTTTATAGTCTGAGCAGAGCTCTATAATAATAGATAATGTCATGTTTTAGTCTGATCAGAGCTCTATAATAATAGATAATGTCATGTTTTAGGCTGATCAAAGCTCTTTAATAATAGATAATGTCATGTTTTTAGGCTGAGCAGAGCTCTATAATAATAGATAATGTCATGTTTTAGGCTGATCAGAGCTCTATAATAATAGATAATGTAATGTTTATAGGCTGATCAGAGCTCTATAATAATAGATAATGTCATGTTTATAGGCTGATCAGAGCTCTATAATAATAGATCATGTCATGTTTATAGGCTGATCAGAGCTCTATAATAATAGATCATGTCATGTTTATAGGCTGATCAGAGCTCTATAATAATAGATCATGTCATGTTTATAGGCTGATCAGAGCTCTATAATAATAGATCATGTCATGTTTATAGGCTGATCAGAACTCTATAATAATAGATAATGTCATGTTTATAGTGTCACGATCGTCTACCAAAGATGAGGACCAAGGCGCAGCGTTGCAGGCAAACATACTCTTTAATAGAGACACGATCAAAACAACCAAACGATACGTGACAGTTCACGGTCTAACAAAACAGACTTGAAACAAGATCCCACAAACACAAATGGGAAACAGACAGTTTAAATATGGCTCCCAATCAGAGACAACCAACGACAGCTGACACTCGTTGCCTCTGATTGGGAGCCACTCAGGCCAACATAGAAATACACATACTAGATAAACAAATGAAATGCACACCCTGGCTCAACATACAAGTGTCCCCAGAGCCAGGGCGTGACATATAGGCTGATCAGAGCTCTATAATAATAGATAATGTCATGTTTATAGGCTGATCAGAGCTCTATAATAATAGATAATGTCATGTTATAGGCTGATAATAATACAGTGCATTCGGAAAGTATTCAGACCCCTTGACTTTTTCCACATTTTGTTACAGCCTTATTCTAAAACGCATTTTTTATTTGTTTATTCTGATAAATCTAAACACAACATCCCATAATGACAAAGCAAAAACAGGTTGTTAGAAGGTTTTGCAAATGTATTTAAAAAAAAAAAAAAAAAAGGTTTTGCAAATGTATTTAAAAAAAATAAAAATAAAAAACAGAGATACCTTATTTACATAAGTATTCAGACCTTTTCTATGAGACTCGAAATTGAGCTCAGGTGCATCCTGCTTCCATTGATCATCCTTGAGATGTTTCAACAACTTGATTGGAGTCCACCTGTGGTAAATTCCATTGATTTGACATGATTTGGAAAGGCACACATCCTGTCTATATAAGATCCCACAGTTGACAGTGCATGTCAGAGCGAAAACCAAGCCATGAGGTCAAAGGAATTGTCCGTAGAGCTCCGAGACAGGATTGTGTCAAGGCACAGATCTGGGGAAGGTTACCAAAAAATGTCTGCAGCATTGAAGGTCCCCAAGAACAGAGTGGCCTACATCATTCTTAAATGGAAGAAGTTTGGAACCACCAAGATTCTTCCTAGAGCTGGCCGCCTGGCCAAACTGAGCAATCGGGGAAGAAGGGCCTTGGTCAGGGAGGTGACCAAGAACCCGATGGTCACTCTGACTGAGCTTCTCTGTGGAGATGGAAGAACCTTCCAGAAGGACAACCATCTCTGCAGCACTCCACTAATCAGGCCTTTGCGGTAGAGTGGCCAGACAGAAGCCACTCCTCAGTATGTGCAAGAATTTAAGGTGCCAACAAATGTTATAGTCATCATAACAATATTTTACTGTCATATACAAAAAAATCAGGTCCTCTCTCGACTGGGATCGATTAACTTCACTCTTTTCAGCTTCTGCCCACCACCTAATAACACAACCACACCACAGATAGAGCAATGGGCCAGATATTTCACCTGATGTATAAATGTGAAACATCCGGTTGGCGTTTCAACTCAATACCAAATATGGTGTTGAGAGGAAGCCCAGTGGCCGGCAGTGGGAGAAGATGGAGCGAGATGGATCTTGGCCGATATTCTGCTTTTTTTTTTAAATCTATGAAACATTTGATCTCAATACAGTTTTCGGTTTCCATCACTAGAATCTGTAACAAACCGAGTGGACTACGTTTTGTAGACTTTACCCTTTGCCAAAGTTGTAAAAAATTGCGTTGTTTAGAAGGAGTGCAAGGGCGAATTGAGTTATTGCACATGGGCAATCTTCACAAAGTAGGCGTTCCCTAAAGGAAATATGCAAATAGATTCTAGAACGAGCCAATAGGACCTCTCTTGCTCCTGCTTGGCTCTGCCCACCTCCTTGCTTGTTCAGCCCACTATGATTAATTTGCTCCCATTGGAAACAACAGGCTCTGGTCTATCTTGGGTTAGTTATAAAAGTCTTTGGCCACACAGTCTGAGAAGAGCATGAGGTGTGGCTGAGATTAGTCAGTTTGAGCTAGCATATGAACTCGGTAGCACAGAGTAGATCCCCCATATGACGTTGAGAAATAGTGCACTATGGGTAGTTTAGAAGATATCCGGAAATAAGTTAATAAATACGTAATAACGCAAAAACATAACTGTTTGTTCTTATAGGTAACCAGATCGTGACTACAACTAATTTACTAAGTCTTTAACCACACTGTGTTGTTACATTGGGTGGGAAAAAAAACTCATGCTTCCTACGCTTTAATTTTTTGTCTGACAATAAAATCTACATTTTACTCAACTGCGTTACCCACTCCAGTCAGCAGATGGCGATGTGGGACTTTAAGGCTATGCTGCTAGTGTGACGTATAATCTAGTGGACGGGACGCTTCTTTCAACAGCAGCAACAGTTAGTCAGACACCTCGGTAGCTTGCTAGCCAAAATAGCCCAACCAATAAAGCTCTTTAGACGCTTTCGTGTATATTAGCCACTGTGTTTTAAACCCACTTCTGTCGTCTAGTTAGTTATCCCATTTAATTTCATATTTACGGTGTTGTTGTTATTGGTCAGCTAGGTGGCTGGTTAAGTTAGCACTAGCCTAGCTAGCTAACATCCCCGACCATGAGCTCACTAAGCTACTCTCCTCCTGCTAAAGAAGAGGAGGTCTGCTGGACGGAGAAAGAAGCTCTAGTGAAAGAGGAGGAGGAAGAGGAGGATGTTACAATGCAAAAACAAGTAGAGGGTGAGGCTGTTACCGTGAAAGAAGAAGAGAAAGACGTTACAGTGAAAGACGAGGAAGACGCGTTCAGAGTGAAAGAGGAAGAGGATGTTACAGTGAAAGAAGAGGAGGCTCCCGTTTTTGGAGTGAAAGAGGAGGAGGGGGAGATGACTGTCACATCGAAAAAGGAGGAGGAAGAAGTGGAGGAAACTGGATATCTGGTTCCGGTTTCCCAAAGGCACCTTAAGGCATCCAATGGTTCTAATGATGAACTTAGCAGTAAGATGCTTTTGAGAAACCGGGCCCTGATTAACACTAGTAAGTACTGTCTTAAAAACAGAGGCACAAACTCTGCGGTTGTTGAACTGATGTGTGGTGTTAAAGGGGAAATCTGCAGTTGCTACATCCATATTTGGACTTTTAAATTATTTATATATAGCCATTGATTCTTGAAGAATATAACACATGCCTCATGAGCTTAGTTCAACTGTCTTACCCCATCAGGACCTAAAGTAAGATTTTTTTACTCCAATGTTTAGAAACAATGTAAATGTAAACCAACACTGTATCGCCTCAACATGGTTAAAACTATAATGTTGATATCATGGATGGTCAGTCCTTGCATCCATAGGTCTGTCTATGAATTTGAGAGTAGTTACATTTCTCCAGCCCCATCATCATCTTATTACCAAAACAGTGGTGGAATGACAGCTTTGTTATTGTTTGAACTGCAGATTGGTTGATTGATTGATGTGGCTTTTTTAAAAGGACAACCTAGGATTTAAACAGCAACAAAATGGCTGCCAAGAGAGACTTGGTTTGGTAAACAGCTGAGGGATGGGGGCTGGAGAAATGTAACCACTCTCAAATTCATAGAGAAAGCTATTGTAGCAACCTTAACCCAAAACCTAGCGACCTCATCAAGAAGTTCAGACATCTTGGTATAACAGTTATAAGGTGTTGGCTTGACAGTCTCTGGACCCAGGTTTGAGTCCAGCTCAGGGCTACCCCTGGAATTCACTACACTATGAATACAAGGACTGGCCATCCATAAGGTCAAAATCACAGTTTTAACCTGGTTTTGAAGATATACAGTGTTTGTTTACAAACAGTGGCGTTATATGAGCTCATGTTTTGGTTTCTGATGGGGTAAGACAGTTGAAACATTTGAGGCATTTATAAGTTATATTCTTCAGGAATCAATGACTATCAAGTTTATGGGTCTTTCTATATCTGCCAGTGAGGCTTTCCTGTGGGGGTCAAATTGTTGGAGCTGTTGATAAGTCATTTTATAATATTCTGCAAATGTATTTTCATTTTTATTAGGGCTGACCCTAGTCGACTGGTCGATTGTTTGGTCGGTAGGCTGTTTTGTCGACAGAGATTTTTTTAGACAGATTTTTTTAGTCGAGCAGTCGCAAATACACTATATATACAAAAGTATGTGGACACCCCTTCAAATTAGTCGATTCAGCTGTTTCAGCCACAACCGTTGCTGACAGGTGTATAAAATCGAGCACACAGCCATGCAATTTCCATAGACAAACGTTGGCAGTAGAATGGCCTTACTGAAGCGCTCAGTGACTTTAAACGTAGCACCGTCATAGGATGCCACCTTTCCAACAAGTCATTTCGTCAAATTTCTGCCCTGCCAGAGCTGCCCCGGTCAACTGTAAGTGCTGTTATTGTGAAGTGGAAACGTCTAGGAGCAACAACGGCTGAACCGCGAAGTGGTAGGCCACACAAGCTCACAGAACGGGCCCGCCGAAGTGCTGAAGCGCGTTCCAAACTGCCTCTGGAAGCAACGTCAGCAGAATAACTGTTAGTCGGGAGCTTCATGAAATGGGCTTCCATGGCCGAGCAGCCGCACACAAGCCCCAGATCACCATCCGCAATGCCAAGTGTCGGCTGGAGTGGTGTAAAGCTCGCTGCCATTGGACTCTGGAGCGGTAGAAAGGCGTTCTCTGGAGTGATCAATCCGACGGACGAATCTGGGTTTAGCGGACGCCCGGAGAACACTACTTGCCCCAATGCATAGTGCCAACTGTAATGTTTGGTGGAGGAGGAATAATGGCCTGGGGCTGTTATTCATGGTTCGGTCCCCTTAGTTCCAGTGAAGGGAAATGTTAACGCTACAGCATACAGTGACATTCTAGATGATTCTGTGCTTCCAACTTTGTGGCAACAGTTTGGGGAAGGCCCTTTCCTGTTTCAGCATGACAATGCCCCTGTGCGTAAAGCGAAGTCCAAACAGAAATGGTTTGTCGAGATCGGTGTGGAAGAACTTGACTTGCCTGCACAGAGCCCTGACCTCAACCCCATCGAACACCTTTGGGATGAATTGGAAGGCCGACTGCGAGCCAGGCCTAATCGCCCAACGTCAGTGCCCGACCTCACTAAAGCTCTTGTGGCTGAATGGAAGCAAGTCCCCGCAGCAATGTTCCAACATCTAGTGGAAAGCCTTCCCAGAAGAGTGGAGGCTGTCATAGCAGCAAAGGGGGGACCAACTCCATATTAATGCCTCTGCTTGAAACATGTAGGTATTACAGACGCGGTCAGGGAGACGTTTTAAAATGTCAGTGAAGACTCTTGCCAGCTGGTCAGTGCATGCTCTGAGTACGCGTCCTGGTAATCTGTCTGTGAAGATTAACCTGTTTAACCCCTTGGAGTCAATTGACGCAAATTTGCTTCAATCTAAGTAATTTAAGTAATCCATAGTACGACCATCTTAAAACAATTCCATATGTCAGTTTAGACCCCCTCCCCCAACGGCTTAGATTTACAGGGGTTAAAGGTCTTACTCACATCGGCTAAGGAGAGAGTGATCATACAGTCGTCCGGAACAGCTGGTGCACAAGACTTTGTGGAGGCCACGGAGATGGCACAGTCCATCGCTCTAAGACATGTGATACATAAATTGTATATGGTTATATATTATGTACAAATAATGATGCAACACTAATAAATCTAATATTATTTTATAACAAATGTACTTTCTCCCGCTTTGGATACTGTCGCTGTCCGCGGTTCTGAATGTAATTATATGCACAAGCACAAAACACCACATCTGTAATTTTAGTCCCGTCTGAATCTGCCATGTCAGTCATTTTTACATGGCAGGAGAGTAACAATTCAAGCCAGAATAACCTACTGTTTTTTGGCGAACTCCAAGGTCCTCTGGTAATACTAGTCCCGTGGGAATCGACATCCCCTGTGTTTTGAGAGAAATGAGTTTGACAGGTGTTGCTCACGGTTTGATCAAGAAAACAATAACTGATTTGATCAATTTAACGAAGTGCTGCTCATAGCCTACATATGAAGGGCCTGCAAGTATCAACTTTCACAGTGGATGATTTTGTTCATATGTTTTGTGGGTATTAATATTTCTAGCCTACAATCATCGATGTTACTACTAATGTGAAAACAAGACAAAATATTACATATTGCTCACTTGACTGTCTTAAGACAATTGTCAAATAATTTAACAGATGTCAATTGTTGTACAGCTTCATGGGTACGCTCTGGGCATCACCTTTTATCTCAAATAAACAGTATTTCTGCTGTTGTGGGCCTTTAACCATCTGTCTGACTTTGTCGTTCACACAGAAGAGAGACGTGACTATCGTGGATCCTCTGGGGAGCCTCAACAACATCATGAAGCTGAGGAGTCAGAGAAGAGTCCCTCCAGATCAGAACACCTCAAGAAACACCAGCGGAAACCCACAGGGAAGAAATCTCACTGCTGCTCTGACTGTGGGAATATATTCAACTCTTCAGCAGACCTTAAAAGACATATGAGAATCTATACAGGAGAGAAACCGTATAGCTGTGATCAATGTGGGAAGAGTTTTACTCACTCAAGCTTCCTGAAGGTACATTTGAGAACACACACAGGAGAGAAACCTTATAGCTGTGATCAATGTTGGAAGAGTTTTAGTCAATCAAGCAACCTGATGGTACATTTGAGAACGCACACTGGAGAGAAGCCTTATAGCTGTGATCAATGTGGGAAGAGTTTTAGTCAATCAAGCATCCTGATGGTACATTTGAGAACGCACACTGGAGAGAAACCTTATAGCTGTGATCAATGTGGGAAGAGTTTTAGTGAATCAAGCAACCTGATGGCACATTTGAGAACACACACTGGAGAGAAACCGTATAGCTGTGATCAATGTGGGAAGAGTTTTACTCACTCAAGCTGCCTGAAGGTACATTTGAGAACACACACAGGAGAGAAACCTTATAGCTGTGATCAATGTGGGAAGAGTTTTACTTCATCTAGCCATCTGACTAGTCACCAGAGAACACACACAGGAGAGAAACCTTATAGCTGTGATCAATGTGGGAAGAGTTTTACTTCATCTAGCCATCTGACTAGTCACCAGAGAACACACACAGGAGAGAAATCTTATAGCTGTGATCAATGTGGGAAGAGTTTTACTTCATCTAGCCAGCTGACTATACACCAGAGAACACACACAGGAGAGAAACCACACCACTGCTCTGACTGTGGGAAGAGTTTTGTTTTGTCCCAATATTTAGAATCACACCAGAGAACACACACAGGAGAGAAACCTTATAGCTGTGATCAATGTTGGAAGAGTTTTAGTCAATCAAGCATCCTGATGGTACACTTGAGAACGCACACTGGAGAGAAACCTTATAGCTGTGATCAATGTGGCAAGAGATACGCTGGTAAAATAACTCTGATTAAACATCAGAAAGTACATACATGAAGGAGTTGTTTCATGATATCAATTAAATAATGTCACAATGTTTTAACATTGTTGTATGAGTATTTTAATGAATTTTACAATGTAGAACCATTTACATTTTACATTTTTAGTCATTTAGCAGACGCTCTTATCCAGAGCAACATACAGTTAGTAAGTGCATACATTATTTTTTTATTTTTCATACTGGCCCCCCGTGGGAATCGAACCCTGGCGTACCAACTGAGCTACATCCCTGCTGGCCATTCCCTCCCCTACCCTGGACGACGCTGGGCCAATTGTGCGCCGCCCCAACCGTTTTCCCCCTGTTCTATTGATTTCAGCGTGATATGGATATTAGCCTCATCAGGGGGAAAATCCAGGCTCTGAAATGAGTTGTGTTACACTTGCCACGTTGGCGACCCACTTGAATCAAAATGCAACACTTCTAAATGTAGCTAGCTGTTTTCTACAAATTGTCCTCTGACCAGTGATGTACACATTATTCCCAGATTCCGTGTGGTTTTTGAGCTGTTAGTTTTAACAGGACGTGCAACCTCATCTCCCCCCTCACGTGCAATTGATTTCAACATGATATCGATATGAGTGATGACAAATAAGTGTTGCGTTTCTCTTCGTTTTGGGGACCGCTAAATTTAAATGCATCACTCCAAAATGTAGCTGACTGTCTTCTGCAGGTTGTCCTCTAACCAGTGAAGTAAAAGATATCGCCCGTTTCCATGTGTATTTTTTTGTTGTGTTAGTTTCAACAGCACGTACAACCTGATTTTTCCCCCCTAATCGATATTAGTGATTTATTCACTTGTCAAAACAACAGTGTTTTTGGTGCTTGTGCAGTTAATAAGGTGGTTGTTTAAAAAAATACAAGTATTATGATTACTATTGTGGAACATGTTTGTGTCGATAGTACATGTTATGTTTAGGTTTTCCATTTATCACAAACTATTTCTGCATATTGGTTATTGATTTGGACACGTTAAAACTGTGTTTTGACATTGGGCAGTATCCCACCTTGCAAAATATAGTTGAAAAGAAGACTATGCTCGAGGTCCAATCTACGTTTGGTTTTGGTTGAAAGTTAAAGTTAAAAATATGTATTTTTTAGGTCGTTGTTTCAACGACTTGAAAACAACTTCATTTCAACGTACTTGCAGCCTATAAACATTGACGCAGGATAACACATGCGTCTATGAACTGTTTTATTAACAATCTTACATCACTCCAGTATGTCTTTACAACATTCAAGTGCTAATTGTCTTTATTCCACTACTGAAGAAGCATGACTCAAATCACCTACTCATATCTCAAACATCCAGCCTGACAAAATATACATTTTTAATTATTCCATGCCTCCCTATTGGAAATGAATTATTGCCAATACATTTTGACAAAGGGGGTGTACATTCGGTTTTTATATTTCATAATATTTCCATTTCATGTAACATTTAGTAATCATAATAATTTATGTGACTAACTGATTTTTTTTTTTTGCACAATTATATTGTTTACAAACAGTGTAGTAAAACCAGCTTATATTTTGGGCTGGATATTACATCATATTCTTACTGTTTTAACCAATGTTATTTCCTTAGATGCTCTTTAGTCTTTCAGCTTTTATTGATATTCTTTAGTTTTTTATCCACTGTTTGTTGTCTAGTAAATATTTCTGTTTTTATTTTCATAGCTTTTATTCATTTTTTCCTGTGAATTGCGTTGCATTTCATGTCTGAAATGTGCTATATAAATAAACTACACTGAACAAAAATATAAACGCAACAACGTAAAGTGTTGGTCCCATGTTTCATGAGCTGAAATAAAAGATCCCAGAAATGTTCCATACTCACAAAAAGCTTATTTCTCTCAAATGTTGTTCACATCCCTGTTAGTGAGCATTTCTCCTCCTTTGCCATAATAATCCATCCACTTCACAGCTGTGGCATATCAAGAAGCTGATTAAACAGCATGATCATTACACAGGTGCACCTTGTGCTAGGCACAATAAAAGGCCACTTTAAAATATGCAGTTTTATCACACAATGCAATGCCACAGATGACTAGAGTTTTGAAGAAGCATGTAATTGGCGTGCTGACTGCAGGAATGCCCACCAGAGTTGTTGCCAGAGAATTGAATGTTAATTTCTCTACCATAAGCCGCCTCCAACGTTGTTTTAGAGAATTTGGCCGTACGTCCAACCGGCCTCACAACTGCAGAGCACGTGTATGGCATCGTGTGGGTGAGCGGTTTGCTGATGTCAACAGAATGCCCCATGGTGGGGTTATGGTATGGGCAGGCTTAAGCTACGGACACAAATGCATTTTACCGATGGAAATTTAAATGCCAAAGATACCGTGACGAGATCCTGATCCTTTTTTTTGCGCCGCCTCATGGGTCTCACAGTCACGGCAGGCTGTGACACCGCCTGGGATCGTACCCGGGTCTGTAGTGACGCCTCATGGGTCTCACAGTCACGGCAGGCTGTGACACCGCCTGGGATCGAACCCGGGTCTGTAGTGACGCCTCAAGCACTGCGACACAGTGCCTTAGACCGCTACACCACTTGGGAGGCCTGGGTAGGCTACTTTCTAAATCTACAGTCCAGAATTCTCATCAGTAACTAACTTTTGGATTACTGACACACTGCTAACCCTAATGCCTAACCCTAACATGAAATAACCCTAACCTTAACCACACTGCTAACCCTAATGCCTAACCCTAACATTAAATAACCCTAACCTTAACCACACTGCTAACCCTAATGCCTAACCCTAACATTAAATAACCCTAACCTTACATTTGTGTTTTCATGAAAATTGACAGTATAGCCAATGTTGACTGCAGCTGGCCCATCTAGCGGAAATCCCTCAGTTCTGCCTCCAGGACAAGACTCATCACAATAAACGTCAACCTGCTTAAGAGGCATTAGAAGAAGACACATTTAATATTACCAATTGAACATCTATTGTAGGATAAATCAATGTTAGAGTTTACATAGCTGGCCATATTAGATGTTGCATTTAACTTTATGAGTTTGTTATGTAGGCTTCTTCTAACCCATTGCTTTCTACTACAGATAATAATATGATTAGGTTATATCTTTAGGCCTACAGAAAAAACTGTCTGTCAGATTTCCAGTCTTCAAGAATAGGATTTGAATTATGGAAGTATAGATTAGACAAATTGTTTTACCTGAGCATAACTCATAAACTAAGGACTTATCAAGTAATATTTTACTGTGATATTTTACCCACTCCAGTCAGCAGATGGCGATGTGGGACTTTAAGGCTATGCTGCTAGTGTGACGTATAATCTAGTGGACGGGACGCTTCTTTCAACAGCAGCAACAGTTAGTCAGACACCTCGGTAGCTTGCTAGACAAAATAGCCCAACCAATAAAGCTCTTTAGACGCTTTCGTGTATATTAGCCACTGTGTTTTAAACCCACTTCTGTCGTCTAGTTAGTTATCCCATTTAATTTCATATTTACGGTGTTGTTGTTATTGGTCAGCTAGCTGGCTGGTTAAGTTAGCACTAGCCTAGCTAGCTAACATCCCCGACCATGAGGTCACTAAGCTACTCTCCTCCTGCTAAAGAAGAGGAGGTCTGCTGGACGGAGAAAGAAGCTCTAGTGAAAGAGGAGGATGTTACAATACAAAAACAAGTAGAGGGTGAAGCTGTTACCGTGAAAGAAGAAGAGAAAGACGTTACAGTGAAAGAAGAGGAAGACGCGTTCAGAGTGAAAGAGGAGGAGGATGTTACAGTGAAAGAAGAGGAAGACGCGTTCAGAGTGAAAGAGGAGGAGGATGCAGTTTTTGGAGTGAAAGAAGAGGAGGGGGAGATGACTGTCACATCGAAAAAGGTGGAGGAAGAAGAGGAGGAAACTGGATATCTGGTTCCGGTTTCCCAAAGGCATCTTAAGGCATCCAATGGTTCTAATGATGAACTTAGCAGTAAGATGCTTTTGGGAAACCGAGCCCTGATTAACACTAGTAAGTACTGTCTTAAAAACAGAGGCACAAACTCTGCAGTTGTTGAACTGATGTGTGGTGTTAAAGGTGAAATCTGCAGTTGCTACATCCATATTTGGACTTTTAAATTATTTATATATAGCCATTGATTCTTGAAGAATATAACACATGCCTCATGAGCTTAGTTCAACTGTCGTACCCCATCAGATCCAAAAATAAGCTTTTTTTACTCCAATGTTTAGAAACAGTGTAAATGTAAACCAACACTGTATAGCCTCAACATGGTTAAAACTATTATGTTGATATCATGGATGGTCAGTCCTTGCATCCATAGGTCTGTCTATGATTTTGAGTGTAGTTACATTTCTCCAGTCCCATCCATCATCTTATTACCAAAACAGTGGTGGAATGACATCTTTGTTATTGTTTGAACTGCAGATTGGTCCTCTGTAGCTCAGCTGGTAGAGCACAGCGCTTGTAATGCCAGGGTAGTGGGTTCGATCCCCGGGACCACCCATTCACAAAAATTTATGCAAGCATGACTGTAAGTTGCTTTGGATAAAAACGTCTGCTAAATGGCATATTATTATTATTATTATTATTATTATTATTATTATTGATGTGTGGCTTTTTTAAGGGACATCCTAGGATTTAAACAGCAACTAAATGACCCAGAGACTTGGTTTGGTAAATAGCTGAGGGATGGAGGTTGGAGAAATGTAACCACTCTCAAATTCATAGAGAAAGCGATTGTAGCAACCTTAACCCAAAACCTAGCAACCTCATCAACAAGTTCAGACATCTTGGTATAACAGTTATAAGGTGTTGGCTTGACAGTCTCTGGACCCAGGTTTGAGTCCAGCTCAGGGCTACCCCCTGGAATTCACTACACTATGAATACAAGGACTGGCCATCCATAAGGTCAAAATCATAGTTTTAACCTGATTTTGAAGATATACAGTGTTTGTTTACAAACAGTGGCGTTATACAAGCTTATATTTTGGTTTGTGATGGGGGAATACAGTTGAAACATATGAGGCATTTATAAGGTTGATTCCTCAAGAATCAATGGCAATTAGGGCTGACCCCATTTAGTCCACTGGTTGATTGTTTGGTCGATAGGCTGTTGGTCGACCAATATTGTTTTAGTCGAACGGTCGCAAATATACACCATCATGCCGCCCAAAGTTAAAGAAGGCTGGAGTAATGGAGAGGACAGTGTTTCGCTATCACAGGTGCGTGATCTTTTAAATCAACAACAATATGTCTACAAGCAATTGTTACAGCAACAGGAAAATAGCTTTAAGAGCCTTGTCCAAATACTGGTGGACTCAACTAACATAAAAAGAGACGATCTGAACAGAGAGGTTCAAGAGACCTTAAGAACAGTGCAGTTTTCTCAGAAAGAGGTGTATAATTTTTACAGGTGACTGGGAAAACAGACTATCTAACTGTCAAACACAAGGCCCACGGGCCCAATCCGGCCCGTGACACATTTTCCTTTTCTTCTTAAATTTATTTAGTTTTTTACCCCCTTTTTCTCCCTAATTGCGTGATTCGATCTTGTCTCATTGCTGCAACTCCCCAACGGGCTCGGGAGGCGAAGGTCAAGCCATGCGTCCTCCGAAACATGACCCGCCAAGCCACGCTTCTTAACACCCGCTCGCTTAACCCGGAAGCCAGCTGCACCAATGTGTCGGGGAAACACCATTCAACTGACGGCCGAAGTCAGCCTGCAGGCGCCCGGCCCGCCACAAGGAGTCACTAGATCGCGATGAGCCAAGTAATGCCCCCGGGCCAAACCTCCCCTAACCCGGACGATGCTGGGCCAATTGTGCGCCGCACTATGGGACTCCCGGTCACAGCCGGTAATCACACACCCTGGGATTGAACCCCAGGCTGTAGTGACGCCGCAACACTGCGACGCAGTGCTTTAGACCTTTGGACTTGGACGTCACTGCTCCCAGTGTGCTAACAGCTGGGGGGGAGTCGTGGACGACTCCGCTCCCAGTGTGCTAACAGCTGGGAGACTTGGACGTCACTGCTCCCAGTGTGCTAACAGCTGGGGGAAGTCACTAGGCAGCGCTCCATGTGTGAAATACCCAGACTGCCGCATCTTGCTGGGTCAGGTCTGGGTGGTCTGCAATGAGCCTTTTCATTTAGTATCCGTTGGGGTTGGTCTGGGGCGGGATTCTATTTCCCCATAGTATGTTGTACCGAAGTTGACCGACTGAAACGGAACGTAATGTTATGACTTTTAACTTAACAAGGAACAACACCTGTTTGGCCCTGCACCGCCCGTTCCTGGGTTCGGTGAAGAGCGGTATTAAATTGAAGGAATTAATCCGATCCTCAGGCTCGTCACCTGTGGAAGGCGAGTCGCAGATTTAATAGTATGTTGTACCTAGTTTCCCTCCTTCAGGGAACAGTAGTTATAGTCATAACGTTAGCTTGTCATATGATGAACTCCATCTTAAATACTGGATCTTGCTGTCGGACAGTGTTTTGTATTCAGATCTCTGAAATGCGCTCTACCTACGTAACATTTTAGTGTCTCCTTATGTTACGCTTGGAAAAAACAGTTTTCATGGGCACAGAAATCCTACATTTCACGGTTCGCAAAATCCAATGCTTCTGAGAGTCGCCTTAACTTGATTGAAGGTGACAAACGGTACGCGATGCAACAGCCAAAGTGCGGTGAAAACGTCGTTCAGAAGGAATGTCGAGAATATCTTGGCATCTCATTCGTTATGCCAGGAAAGACAGTTAATGCCGTTCTCCACGTTGGATCCAATATCCCTAACAAATGGATGTTTATAATGTGTTATTGTCTGATTGATTTACATTAGGGTCTGATTGATTTACAGTAGGGTCTGATTGATTTACAGTAGGGTCTGATTGGTTTACAGTAGAGTCTGATTGATTTACAGTAGGGTGTGATTGGTTTACAGTAGGGTCTGATTGGTTTACAGTAGGGTCTGATTGATTTACAGTAGGGTCTGATTGATTTACAGTAGGGTCTGATTGATTTACAGTAGGGTGTGATTGGTTTACAGTAGGGTCTGATTGGTTTACAGTAGGGTCTGATTGATTTACAGTAGGGTCTCGTTAGATCTAACATTAAACCATTAAACCCCTACAACTCATCCAGAATGCCGCAGCCCGTCTGGTGTTCAACCTTCCCAAGTTCTCTCACGTCACCCCTCCTCCGCACACTCCACTGGCTTCCAGTTGAAGCTCGCATCCGCTACAAGACCATGGTGCTTGCCTATGGAGCAGTGAGGGGAACGGCACCTCTGTACCTTCAGGCTCTGATCAGTCCCTACACCCAAACGCAGGGGCATTGCGCTCATCCACCTCTGGCCTGCTGGCTCCCCTTCCTCTGCGGAAGCATGGTTCCCGCTCAGCCCAGTCAAAACTGTTCGCTGCTCTGGCACCCCAATGGTGGAACAAGCTCCCTCACGACGCCAGGACAGCGGAGTCACTCACCACCTTCCGGAGACATTTGAAACCCCACCTCTTTAAGGAATACCTGGGATAGGATAAAGGAATCCTTCTACCCCCCAATTGTAAAGTGGTTATCCCACTGGCTATAGGGTGAACGCACCAATTTGTGAGTCGCTCTGGCTAAGAGCGTCTGCTAAATGACGTTAATATGCCCTTGAGCAAGGCACTTAACCCTAATTGCTCCTGTAAGTCGCTCTGGATAAGAGCGTCTGCTAAATGACTAAAATGTAAATGTAAATGTAACAGAAAGCATCAAGGTAATGTGGTAATGTTTTATACGTTTCTGTGTGTCAGTTTGGACACAGGGATACTTTCCCCATAATGTGTAGAGGACTGTTCCTTGATGGAGAGGCTTTGGCACAACACACAGAGCTTTTTTCCTTTATTCAGGGCATTTAGAATGACAACACTTTACACAGTAGCCTAGTGGGATTATTCACTAAGTATTCTTGGGTCCTACAGTAGGTCTATGTTGTTAGATGAAGTTATGGGTCCTACAGTAGGTCTATGTTATTGTTAGGTGAAGTTATGGGTCCTACAGTAGGTCTATGTTATTGTTAGGTGAAGTTATGGGTCCTACAGTAGGTCTATGTTGTTAGGTAAAGTTATGGGTCCTACAGTAGGTCTATGTTATTGTTAGGTGAAGTTATGTGTCCTACAGTAGGTCTATGTTATTGTTAGGTGAAGTTATGGGTCCTACATTAGGTCTATGTTATTGTTAGGTGAAGTTATGGGTCCTACAGTAGGTCTATGTTATTGTTAGGTGAAGTTATGGTCCTCTGTAGCTCAGCTGGTAGAGCACGGCGCTTGTAACGCCAAGGTAGTGGGTTCGATCCCTGGGACCACCATACACAAAAATTTATGCACGCATGACTGTAAGTCGCTTGATAAAAGCGTCTGCTAAATGGCATAATTATTATTATTATTATTATTATTATGGGTCCTACAGTAGGTCTGTGTTATTGTTAGGTTAAGTTATGGGTCCTACAGTAGGTATATGTTGTTAGGTGAAGTTATGGGTCCTACAGTAGGTCTATGTTGTTGTTAGGTGAAGTTATAGGTCCTACAGTAGGTCTATGTTATTGTTAGGTGAAGTTATGGGTCCTACAGTAGGTCTATGTTGTTGTTAGGTGAAGTCAAAGCTAGCCAAAGAGCATTTTACTGGTTGAAGTTGAAGTGTTTTTAAGTATAAAGCAGTTGATTTGAGATGATGACACAATCATTATATTAAGCAGGACATTCAAATGAGCCTTACAATTATCATCCTAAAGTAGTGTGACATGCACTCATAAGCAACCTGTAAATGGAGGCTATTGTTGCTGCCAGCCTCTGAGAACTCCCCTGAGTTTTCCCCACGGTGGTGAATTAGTGAATAGCGACACAGAGCTTAATGTGAGTTTCCTTGAGTAGCACTCCTGAATCTTCCACTGATAGTGCTCTGTAATATTCAGAATACGTTGTGAAAAACTAAAATATTCGCTCACCATTGTTGCTCCATGCAGATAAACTACATCCATAACTAGAGGTTATTAGCATGGAGGAGTTCAGATATACTACATCCATAACTAGAGGTTATTAGCATGGAGGAGTACAGATATACTACATCCATAACTAGAGGTTTTAGCATGGAGGAGTTCAGATATACTACATCCATAACTAGAGGTTATTAGCATGGAGGAGTTCAGATATACTACATCCATAACTAGAGGTTATGTAGCATGGAGGAGTTCAGATATACTACATCCATAACTAGAGGTTATTAGGCATGGAGGAGTTCAGATATACTACATCCATAACTAGAGGTTATTAGCATGGAGGAGTTCAGATATACTACATCCATAACTAGAGGTTATTAGCATGGAGGAGTTCAGGGATATACTACATCCATAACTAGAGGTTATTAGCATGGAGGAGTTCAGATATACTACATCCATAACTAGAGGTTATTAGCATGGAGGAGTTCAGATATACTACATCCATAACTAGAGGTTATTAGCATGGAGGAGTTCAGATATACTACATCCATAACTAGAGGTTATTAGCATGGAGGAGTTCAGATATACTACATCCATAACTAGAGGTTTTAGCATGGAGGAGTTCAGATATACTACATCCATAACTAGAGGTTATTAGCATGGAGGAGTTCAGATATACTACATCCATCTAGGAGGTTATTAGCATGGAGGAGTTCAGATATACTACATCCATAACTAGAGGTTATTAGCATGGAGGAGTTCAGATATACTACATCCATAACTAGAGGTTATTAGCATGGAGGAGTTCAGATATACTACATCCATAACTAGAGGTTTTAGCATGGAGGAGTTTCTGCAGCCAAATCGCGAATTTTAGCAAACACAGAAAGGGGCCTATATTGGTGACCAAAGTCATCTGGCACGCTGTTTAGGAATTCAGCAACTTGAATAACTTATTTCTAGCCTAGATTCATCGATGTTACTACTAATGTGAAAAAATGACTATTGTTGCTCACTTGACTGTCTTAAGACAATAATAATTTAACAGTCGTCAATTGTTGTACAACATCACTGGGCATGACCTTTTTTAGCTTAAATAAACAATGGATTTCTGCTGTTGTGGGCCTTTAACCATCTGTCTGACTTTGTTGTTCACACAGGAGAGACGTGACTATCGTGGGATCCTCTGGGGAGCCTCGCACATCTATGCTGACGAGGCAGAGAAGAGTCTCAGATCAGAACACCTCAAGAAACACCAGCAGAGACCCACAGGAAGAAATCTCACTGCTGCTCTGACTGTGGAAACGTTGCAAATCTTCCTCAGTACTTAAAATACACCAGCAAGTACACACAGGAGAGAAACCTTATAGCTGTGATCAATGTGGGAAGAGTTTTACTCAATCAAGCTACCTGATAGTACATCTGAGAAGACACACAGGAGAGAAACCTTATAGCTGTGATCAATGTGGGAAGAGTTTTGTTACATCTAGCCATCTGACTATACATCAGAGAACACACACAGGAGAGAAATCTTATAGCTGTGATCAATGTGGGAAGAGTTTTACTCAATCAAGCTACCTGATAGTACATCTGAGAATACACACTGGAGAGAAACCTCACTGCTGCTCTGACTGTGGGAAGAGATTCACCTGTTCAACATATCTTAAAGTACATCAAAGAATTCATACTGAGAGAGAAACCTTTCAGCTGCTCTGACTGTGGGAAGAACCTTTCAAGTTTATATACATTACAAACACACCAGAGAATTCACACTGGAGAGAAACCTTATGGCTGTGATCAATGTGGGAAGAGTTTTACTCAGCCAAGCTTCCTGAAATCGCCACCAGAGAATACACACTGGAGAGAAACCTTATAGCTGTGATCAATGTGGGAAGAGTTTTATTCAGCCAAGCTACCTGAAATCACACCAGCGAATACACACAGGAGAGAAACCTCTACCACTGCTCTGACTGCGGAAAGAGTTTTGTTAGTTCAAAATTTAAAAATCACACCGGAGAACACACACAGGAGAGAAACCTCATAGCTGTGATCAATGTGACAAGAGATACTCTGATAAAAGATGTCTGATCAAACATCAGAAAATACATGAAGGAGTTGTGTCATGATATCAATGAAATAATGTCACAATGTAGAATGTTTTAACATTGTTAGTAGGATTATTTTAATTAATAATGTCACAATGTAGAATGTTTTAACATTGTAGTAGGAGTATTTTAATTAATAATGTCACAATGTAGAACTCTAGTCGTTTGCCCCCTGTTCTATTGATTTCAGCATGATATGAGCCTCATCAGAGGAAGAATCTTTGTACTTTGCTCCGCTCATCTTGCCCATCCTGACTGATCTGCCAGTCCCTGCCACTGAAAAACATCCCCACAGCATGAGCTGCTGCCACCACCATGCTTCACCGTAGGGATGGTGCCAGGTTTTCCCTGCAGACGTGACGCTTGGCATTCAGGCCAAAGAGTTCAATCTTGGATTCATCAAACCAGAGAATCTTGTTTCTCATGCTCTGAGAGTCCCTTTAGGTGCCTTTTTGGCAAACTCCATGGGCTGTCATGTGCCTTTTTACTGAGGATTGGCTTCCGTCTGGCCACTCTACCATAAAGGCCTGATTGGTGGAGTACTGCAGAGATGGTTGTCCTTCTAGAAGGTTCTCCCCATCTCCACAGAGGAACTCTGGCGCTCTGTCAGAGTGACCATCGGGTTCTTGGTCACCTCCCCTGACCAAGGCCCTTCTCGCTCGATTGCTCAGTTTGGCCGGGCGGCCAGCTCTTGGGAAGAGTTCTTGGTGGTTCCAAACTCTTCCATTTAAGAATGATGGAGGCCACTGTGTTCTTGGGGACATTCAATGCTGCAGAAATGTTTTGGTCCCTTTCCCCAGATCTGTGCCTCGACACAATCCTGTCTCGGAGCTCTACGACAATTCCTTCGACCTCATGGATTGGTTTTGCTCTAACACATGCACTGTCAACTGTTGGGACCTTACATAGGCAGGTGTGTGCCTTTCCCAAATCATGTCCAATCAATTGAATTTACCACAGGAGGACTCCAATCAAGTTTTAGAAACATCCTCAAATATGATCAATGGAAACAGGATGCACCTGAGCTCAATTTCGAGTCTCATAGCAAAGAGTCTGAATACTTATTTAAATAAGCTATTTCTGTTTTTAATTTTTAATGAATTTGTTAAACAAATTCTACAAACCTGTTTTTGCTTCAATTTATGGGGTATTGTGTGTAGATTGATGAGGAAAACAATTTATTTAATCCATTTTAGAAGTAAGGCTGTAACGTAACAATGTGGAAAAAAGTCAAGGGGTCTGAATACTTTCTGAATGCTCTGTATATGCTATTGGTTTACTGTCATAATTGGTTGTAGGACTACACAACAATACTGTTAAAGCAACAATGTATAGATCTAGAACATGCATGGCCAACCTTACTGCTAGAGATCTAGCTACTGGGTGGGCAGGTTTCTGTTCCAGCCCCTGATTATTTGGATTAGACACTATTCATTCAACTTTCATTCTCTTCTTTTGGAGTTAGATGAATGTCTTAACCCGCCAAACCATTTACATAGGCGTTCTTTGTATGATATGAAATAAAGTGTTGATTCTTTGAATGAGGTATAGTGTATTTGTTTGTTGTCCTTGAACATTCCCTGTTTGTCTGTTTTATTTGGTTGTTACTCGCTCTAATTTTGTCTGATGATATTGATGTTCAGCTGCAGATGATGTCTGATCATTGGTGTAACAATCCCTGTATGGCTGACCCAGGATGAAACCCCTTTCCACAACAGCACTTCATACCCAAAGCAGCAGCCATTATCCTACCAAAACTCTGATCTTGGTTGGGCAGGATAACAGTAGTGTAGGTCTCAGGGTGGGTGACATCACCACAAGATGGCTACTAGGGCTTTCTCACTTTGTCTTTCCTTGATTCGCATCCTGTTTCCTCACCTGTATTGGATCAACTGTATTGGAGGAGAAGGTACAAGGTCCCCTCCCCCCTTTGACCTTCTTCTCCAATGGGTTTTAGAAGGAATCGAGGAGAGGAATCGAGGAAGAATTATTTGAGAAAGAGCCTAGAACTCACCTGTCAACTAGCTTTCCACAATGAGAGCAGTGGAATGTCTTCTCCTCCTGTGTGAGAGCAGTGGTATGTCTTCTCCTCCTGTGTGAGAGCAAAGTGTTGTCTTCTCCTCCTGTGTGAGAGCAGTGGTATGTCTTCTCCTCCTGTGTGAGAGCAGTGGTATGTCTTCTCCTGTGTGAGAGCAGTGGTATGTCTTCTCCTCCTGTGTGAGAGCAGTGGTATGTCTTCTCCTCCTGTGTGAGAGCAGTGGTATGTCTTCTCCTCCTGTGTGAGAGCAGTGGTATGTCTTCTCCTCCTGTGTATTAGTATGTTGGTAGGGATTGTCTTGTGTGTGTGTCCTCTCATGCTCTTTCAGGTTCCCTGACTGGGTACATCGTGTAGTGTAGCCTTTATATCTACTAAACCACTGGCCGTGTTGGAGAGCATCAAATCCATGCTGCATTGTGGGTAAATGGTGACTGGCTGACTGATTTATGAATAATAATTAGTAGTTATTTATGATGCCAGGTGATTTAACGTACTAAATACCCAATACTAAACCAATCAGTTGATTTAATATACTAAATACCCAATACTAAACCAATCAGGTGATTTAAGATACTAAATACCCAATACTAAACCAATCAGGTGATTTAATATACTAAATACCCAATACTAAACCAATCAGGTGATTTAATATACTAAATACCTACTAAACCAATCAGGTGATTTAATATACTAAATACCCAATCGCGGAGTAGCAGTGCGGTCGTGGTTTTATTCTGTGTCCCTAGTGTAAATATCCAATTTCTTGTTTTTTTGGTCTATTTTGT
>NW_025536333.1:0-10000 GCF_020615455.1 Coregonus clupeaformis
ATTTTATATAGCCCTTCTTACATCAGCTAATATCTCGAAGTGCTGTACAGAAACCCAGCCTAAAACCCCAAACAGCTAGTAATGCAGGTGTAGAAGCACGGTGGCTAGGAAAAAACTCCCTAGAAAGGCCAAAACCTAGGAAGAAACCTAGAGAGGAACCAGGCTATGAGGGTGGCCAGTCCTCTTCTGGCTGTGCCGGGTGGAGATTATAACAGAACCATGCCAAGATGTTCAAAAATGTTCATAAGTGACAAGCATGGTCAAATAATAATCAGGAATAAATCTCAGTTGGCTTTTCATAGCCGATCATTAAGAGTTGAAAATAGCAGGTCTGGGACAGGTAGGGGTTCCATAACCGCAGGCAGAACAGTTGAAACTGGAATAGCAGCAAGGCCAGGCGGACTGGGGACAGCAAGGAGTCACCACGGCCGGTAGTCCCGACGTATGGTCCTAGGGCTCAGGTCTCTCAGTTGGCTTTTCATAGCCGATCATTAAAGAGTTGAAAACAGCAGGTCTGGGACAGGTAGGGGTTTCGTAGCCGCAGGCAGAACAGTTGAAACTGGAATAGCAGCAAGGCCAGGCGGACTGGGGACAGCAAGGTGTCAGCATGCCCGGTAGTCCTGACGTATGGTCCTAGGGCTCAGGTTCTCAGAGAGAGAAGAGAGAACGAGAGAATTAGAGAGAGCATACTTAAATTCACACAGGACACTGGATAAGACAGGAGAAGTACTCCAGGTATAACCAACTAACACCAGCCCCCCGACACATAAACTACTGCAGCATAAATACTGGAGGCTGAGACAGGAGCGGTCCGGAGACACTGTGGCCCCATCCGAAGAAACCCCGGACAGGGCCAAACAGGAAGGATATAACCCCACCCACTCTGCGCCAAAGCACAGCCCCCGCACCACTAGAGGGATATCCCCAACCACCAACTTACAATCCTGAGACAAGGCCGAGTATAGCCCACAGAGGTCTCCACCACAGCACAAACCAAGGGGGGGCGCCAACCCAGACAGGAAGATCACGTCAGTAACTCAACCCACTCAAGTGACGCACCCCTCCTAGGGACGGCATGAAAGAGCACCAGCAAGCCAGTGACTCAGCCCCTGCAACAGGGTTAGAGGCAGAGAACCCCAGTGGAGAGGGGGAACCGGCCCGGCAGAGACAGCAAGGGCTGTTCGTTGCTCCAGAGCCTTTCCGTTCACCTTCACACTCCTGGGCCAGACTACACTCAATCATATGACCTACTGAAGAGATAAGTCTTCAGTAAAGACTTAAAGGTTGAGACCGAGTCTGCGTCTCTCACATGGGTAGGCAGACTGTTCCATAAAAATGGAGATCTATAGGAGAAAGCCCTGCCTCCCGCTGTTTGCTTAGAAATTCTAGGGACAATTAGGAGGCCTGCGTCTTGTGACCGTAGCGTACGTATTGGTATGTACGGCAGGACCAACTCGGAAAGATAGGTAGGAGCAAGCCCATGTAACGCTTTATAGGTTAACAGTAAAACCTTGAAATCAGCCCTTGCCTTAACAGGAAGCCAGTGTAGGGAAGCTAGCACTGGAGTAATATGATCAAATTTCTTGGTTCTAGTCAGGATTCTAGCAGCCGTATTTAGCACTAACTGAAGTTTATTTAGTGCTTTATCCGGGTAGCCGGAAAATAGAGCATTGCAGTAGTCTAACCTAGAAGTAACAAATGCATGGATTAATTTTTCTGCATCATTTTTGGACAGAAAATTTCTGATTTTTGCAATGTTACGTAGATGGAAAAAAGCTGTCCTTGAAACAGTCTTGATATGTTCGTCAAAAGAGAGATCAGGGTCAAAGTGCGTAACGCCGAGGTCCTTCACAGTTTTATTTGAGACGACTTTACAACCATCAAGATGAATTGTCAGATTTAACAGAAGATCTCTTTGTTTCTTGGGACCTAGAACAAGCATCTCTGTTTTGTCCGAGTTTAAAAGTAAAAAGTTTTCAGCCATCCACTTCCTTATGTCTGAAACACAGGCTTCTAGCGAGGGCAATTTTGGGGCTTCACCATGTTTCATTGAAATGTGCAGCGTGTGTGTCATCCGCATAGCAGTGAAAGTTAACATTATGTTTTCGAATAACATCCCCAAGAGGTAAAATATATAGTGAAAACAATAGTGGTCCTAAAACGGAACCTTGAGGAACACCGAAATGTACAGTTGATTTGTCGGAGGACAGACCATTCACAGAGACAAACTGATATCTTTCCGACAGGTAGGATCTAAACCAGGCCAGAACTTGTCCGTGTGACCAATTTGGGTTTCCAGTCTCTCCAAAAGAATGTGGTGATCGATGGTGTCAAAGGCAGCACTAAGGTCTAGTAGCACGAGGACAGATGCAGAGCCTCGGTCTGACGCCATTAAAAGGTCATTTACCACCTTAACAAGTGCAGTCTCAGTGCTATGATGGGGTCTAAAACCAGACTGAAGCATTTCGTATACATTGTTTGTCTTCAGAAAGGCAGTGAGTTGCTGCGCAACAGCTTTTTCTAAAATTTTTGAGAGGAATGGAAGATTCGATATAGGCCGATAGTTTTTTATATTTTCCGGGTCAAGGTTTGGCTTTTTCAAGAGAGGCTTTATCACTGCCACTTTTAGTGAGTTTGGTACACATCCGGTGGATAGAGAGCTGTTTATTATGTTCAACATAGGAGGGCCAAGCACAGGAAGCAGCTCCTTCAGCAGTTTAGTAGGAATAGGATCCAGTATGCAGCTTGAAGGTTTAGAGGCCATGATTATTTTCATCATTGTGTCAAGAGATATAGTACTAAAACACTTAAGTGTCTCTCCCGATCCCAGGCCCTCGCAGATCTGCGCAGATCCAGGACAGCTAAGCCCTGGAGGAATACGCAGATTCAAAGAGGAGTCCGTAATTTGCTTTCTAATGGTCATGATCTTTTCCTCAAAGAAGTTCATGAATTTATCACTGCTGAAGTGAAAGCCATCCTCTCTTGGGGAATGCTGCTTTTTAGTTAGCTTTGCAACAGTATCAAAAAGAAATTTTGGATTGTTCTTATTTTCCTCAATTAAGTTGGAAAAGTAGGATGATCGAGCAGCAGTGAGGGCTCTTCGGTACTGCACGGTACTGTCTTTCCAAGCTAGTCGGAAGACTTCCAGTTTGGTGTGGCGCCATTTCCGTTCCAATTTCCTGGAAGCTTGCTTCAAAGCTCGGGTATTTTCTGTATACCAGGGAGCTAGTTTCTTATGACAAATGTTTTTCGTTTTTAGGGGTGCAACTGCATCTAGGGTATTGCGCAAGGTTAAATTGAGTTCCTCAGTTAAGTGGTTAACTGATTTTTGTCCTCTGACGTCCTTGGGTAGGCAGAAGGAGTCTGGAAGGGCATCAATGAATTTTTGTGTTGTTTGAGAATTTATAGCACGACTTTTGATGCTCCTTGGTTGGGGTCTGAGCAGATTATTTGTTGCGATTGCAAATGTAATAAAATGGTGGTCCGATAGTCCAGGATTTTGTGGAAAAACATTAAGATCTACAACATTTATTCCATGGGACAAAACTAGGTCCAGAGTATGACTGTGGCAGTGAGTAGGTCCAGAGACATGTTGGACAAAACCCACTGAGTCGATAATGGCTCCGAAAGACTTTTGGAGTGGGTCTGTGGACTTCTCCATGTGAATATTAAAATCACCAAAAATTAGAATATGATCTGCTATGACTACAAGGTCTGATAGGAATTCAGGAAACTCAGAGAGGAACGCTGTATATGGCCCAGGAGGCCTGTAAACAGTAGCTATAAAAAGTGATTGAGTAGGCTGCATAGATTTCATGACTAGAAGCTCAAAAGATGAAAACGCCATTTTTTTTTTGTAAATTGAAATTTGCTATCGTAAATGTTAGCAACACCTCCGCTTTTGCGGGATGCCGGGGAATATGGTCACTAGTGTAACCAGGAGGTGAGGCCTCATTTAACACAGCAAATTCATCAGGCTTAAGCCATGTTTCAGTCAGGCCAATCACATCAAGATTATGATCAGTGATTAGTTCATTGACTATGACTGCCTTTGAAGTGAGGGATCTAACATTAAGTAACCCTATTTTGAGATGTGAGGTATCACGATCTCTTTCAATAATGGCAGGAATGGAGGAGGTCTTTATCCTAATAAGATTGCTAGGGTGAACACCGCCATGTTTAGTTTTGCCCAACCTAGGTCGAGGCACAGACACAGTCTCAATGGGTATGGCTGAGCTGACTACACTGACTGTGCTATTGGCAGACTCCACTAAGCTGGCAGGTTGGCTAACAGCCTGCTGCCTGGCCTGCACCCTATTTCACTGTGGGGCTAGAGGAGTTAGAGCCCTATCTATGTTGGTAGATAAGAGGAGAGCACCCCTCCAGCTAGGATGGAGTCCGTCACTCCTCAGCAGGTCAGGCTTGGTCCTGTTTGTGGGTGAGTCCCAGAAAGAGGGCCAATTATCCACAAATGTTATCTTTTGGGAGGGGCAGTAATGTTGAAGGGTTCTGGCAAGTATTACTTAGCCAGCTAGGATGAAGTAAGAAGCTAACGTTAAATGGAGAAAATAATATGCTACTAAGTTCTCATAGGTTACTGAGACAGACAGTGATGTGGCACTCAGCAGTGATCAGTGGTGTGGCTGAGGCAGGCTGCAAAGCAGAGGAAGCAAGCAGAGAGGTTAGTACAGTGGTTAACAAACTTGGGGTCGGGGCCCCTTGTGGGGTCCCCTAAGGAAATCTGTACTAATCATATATGATCATCTCCACATGGCCTATCTTCCTTATGCAATCAAAATGCAAACAATCCAGTAAAAAAAATGTCATAGGTTTTCGTTTCGTCGCTGATGCTACGTGTCAGTGTGAATCATTTCTCATATTTCCCTCTTTCAGGGGTATAACATTACAATTGTATAACTAATAGGCTATGTGTTTGTAGATCGACTGAGGTGAATGAACCTTCAGCAGCCAAGGTGGTAATGTCTGGGGTCATTTTCGCTTGTTTTTGCTGTTCTCCAAATAGCATTTAAAAGTTTTTTTATTGTAGAGAAATGCAGTAAATGAGCTTCAACTTTCAGAAACAGCCCCCCTTCCTTCCAGACCTCACTAAAACTCAAACCTTGGTTACGGCCCTGACCATAGTAGCTGTGTGGAGAATGGGGATTTTGTATGGTCTCACCTGATGGTGAACTGAGAAACACTGTTTGTAACCCGGCACAAGAGAATAGGGATTTTGTATGATGTCTCCGTCATACCTGATGTATCCTACACTCTTAGAAAAAAGGCTTCCGAAAATCCATTTTAAGTTCTAGCACCTTTTTTCTAAGAGTGTACTGATTATAATGAGGGGTCAAGATGTGAGAGAACACTGTTTGTAGCCCACTAGCACGCTTATTAAAGACTACTGTGTTCCATAATGGAATGTCTTGACTTTTTCATCCTCCCTAAAACTGGACTGATTAAATTGTGATTAAGCTGATAGAAAGTTTCAAGTTCTCTGTTAGCAGATCCATGTTGTTTGTTTTTGCTCGTGTAATCTCAGAATACGATTGTAAGAATTGTTGGTACTATGCCTTTTGATGTCTGACAGGGTGTGATCTGATCATTCTACAGTAATTTGTGAATGACATTGTAGAATCATTTGTTTCCTATCTCAACTTGTTTTGAAGGATTTAACTATGAGTGAATTAACGTTTTGTGAGTAAATGGACTCAGGTTATTAAAATATAATACAGTTTTGTACAGGATTGTGCATTATGTAGGCTATTTGATTCTAAAGTCATTGGATGTAGCCCACACTATTCATTTTGTTCTTGCTATTTCAAAGTGTAGAAGGGTCGTTCCACAGAATTAGTCCTTTTTGTGTAGTGTAACTTGTTGAAAAAATACGTTTGATTTCACCTAATTTTAACATTCTGTCATGAAGAGCACATGTTCAACTTAATAAAAAATATGTTTTCCCATCTTAAAGCTTCAATATGTAACTTTTTGGGTGACCCCACCAAAACCACATAGAAAAGTGAGTTATAGATCTGTCATTCTCATTGAAAGCATGTCTAAGAAGCGGTAGATCTGTTCTATGTGCACTATTTATATGCTTCCCGTTCTTAGTTTAGCTTTTGCTTTACTTTCGGTTTTGTACACCAGCCTCAAACAGCTGAAAATACAATATTTGTATTGAAAATATATCTCACAGCAGTTTAGATTGTACAATGATTCTCTACACATCATTAAAAAACAATTTCTACCCTTATTTTACCAGGTAAGTTGACTGAGAACACATTTTCATTTACAGCAATGACCTGGGGAATAGTTACAGGGGAGAGGATGAGGGACAGATTGATATGAGGGACAGATTGGGAATTTAGCCAGGACACCAGGGTTAACACCCCTACTCTTACGATAAGTGCAATGGGATCTTAAGTGACCACAGAGAGTCAAGAAAGACACCCGTTTAACATCCCATCTGAAAGACAGCACCCTACATAGGGTAATGTCCCCAATCACTGCCCTGGGGCGTTGGGATATTGTTTTTAGACCAGAGGAAAGAGTGCCTCCAACACCACTTCCAGCAGGTTCTGGTCTCCCATCCAGGGACCGACCAGGACCAACACTGCTTATCTTCAGAGGCAAGCCAGCAGTGGGAAGCAGGGTGGTATGCTGTTGGCCAAACTGAAATTAAGCGAGCTATTAGATTTTTTTGCAACCAGGAAATGGTGGAGCGATTCCTGCATATTGCACCTTTAAGAGGTTATTGAATGAAAAAAATTACTATAGTTCTTCGGCTGTCCACATTTGAGAACCCTTTTTAGTTCCAGGTAGAACCCTTTTACTGCACACATTTTGTTTTATCATTTTAAAAGATATTGCATCTCTTCCTTTTTGGACAATTTAGGCTTTCTGATAATGTATCAATAATAACAAATAAAACATGTCATAAGAAAATACAAGTTGGGCACAAATTAGTATTTCACCGCCTCTCAAACCTGATTCTGGGGCCCATTCTTCCCATGCTGTCACTGTCCTCAAGCCCACTGTCCTCACTATCAGAGGGTATGCTTGATTAGGCTCCTTTCGCCCATAGAATGTCCCTGTTCATTGCCTGTGAAGGCTGTGAATGTCAGTGGATATGTTGGCATACCATTGACCAAGGCCATCATTTTACATCAAATTACATGTCATTAATTGAGCATTATATTGCCCTGAAAAGTAGTCTACTGAACAACATTGCCCTGAGGCAACAAAAAAGTAGCCTCTCCTAACAAAAACTATTAAAAAATATATATATACAGTACCAGTCAAAAGTTTGGACACACCTACTGTGCCTATGTATTATTGGATTCCGTTACAGTGTAATTGCCAGGGATGTTTGTTTCCCCTGTGCCTGTTTCGTTGATCGCTATTGGAGCGCATGTGTGTGTCAACGAAGGAATAAACTCTGTATTTGGTGATTACCCTCCTGCGCCTGACTCCTTTCACCACACTCACCACACAAGTCCATATTATGGCAAGAACAGCTCAAATAAGCAAAGAGAAACGACAGTACATCATTACTTTAAGACATGAAGGTCAGTCAATGTGGAAAATTTCAAGAATATTAAAAGTTTCTTCAAGTGCAGTCGCAAAAACCATCAAGCGCTATGATGAAACTGGCTCTCATGAGGACCGCCACAGGAAAGGAAGACCCAGAGTTACCTTTGCTGCAGAGGATAAGTTCATTAGAATAACTGCACATCAGATTGCAGCCCAAATAAATCCTTCACAGAGTTCAAGTAACAGACACATCTCAACATCAACTGTTCAGAGGAGACTGCGTGAATCAAGCCTTCATGGTCGAATTGCTGCAAAGAAACCACTACTAAAGGACACCAATAAGAAGAAGAGACTTGCTTGGGCCAAGAAACACGAGCAATGGACATTAGACCGGTGGAAATCTGTCATTTGGTCCAAATTTGAGATTTTTGGTTTCAACCGCTGTGTCTTTGTGAGACGCAGAGTAGGTGAACGGATGATCTCCGCATGTGTGGTTCCCACCGTGAAGCATGGAGGAGGAGGTGTTACGTTGTGGGGCCGCTTTGCTGGTGACACTGTCGGTGAGTTATTTAGAATTCAAGGCACACTTAACCAGCATGGCTACCACAGCATTCTGCAGCAATACGCCATCCCATCTGGTTTGCGCTTAGTGGGACTATCATTTGCTTTTCAACAGGACAATGACCCAAAACACACCTCCAGGCTGTGTAAATGCTATTTGACCAAGAAGGAGAATGATGGAGTGCTGCATCAGATGACCTGGCCTCCACAATCACCCGACCTCAACCCAATTGAGATGGTTTGGGATGAGTTGGACCGCAGAGGGAAGGAAAAGCAGCCAACAAGTGCTCAGCATATGTGGGAACTCCTTCAAGACTGTTGGAAAATAATTCCTCATGAAGCTGGTTAAGAGAATGCCAAGAGTGTGCAAAGCTGTCATCAAGGCAAAGGGTGGCTACTTTGAAGAATCTAAAATATATTTTGATTGTGACATCATACCAACTTCTGGACCTCATTAGATTGTCATCACATATTGTCATGTGTAGGAATTTAAACAAATATATAGGGGGTGTGAGGGGATAAAATGTTTTCTGTTGCCTGAAGGCAATGATGTGCAGTAGAGGTTTAAAAATCAGATTTATTGCATTTTCCATGTGGTCTATATTAAAGGCCATTTAGTTTAATATTACAGGCATTTAAAATGCAATATTGATGCAAAAGTTGTACTTATAACATCAAAGGGATCCCTCCTGTAGCTCAGTTGGTAGAGCATGGCGCTTGCAACGCCAGGGTTGTGGGTGGGCGGGGGGCCAGTATGAAAAATGTATGCACTCACTAACTGTAATTCGCTCTGGATAAGAGTGTCTGCTAAATTACTAAAATGTAAAATGTAAAGGGACGCAAAAGGATTCATTTCGTGGAATGACCCAGAAAATGACAGGACTTAACCTACTTTTTCTTGAATATTCTCCAGACTAACTCTATTATCTAATATTTTTAGACTAATACATTCTTTGCTTGGAGCCCCAGGTGATATAACTGGGTTTTCTGAAGGACCACATTCATTCTATCAAATTAATGATATCACATATCCTCCTATTGATTCAAATAATAGGTCACATAATTGCAGAAGAGGTGAAACCAGCCTGCTAAAAAGTGGTGGGCAATGTAGTAGTTTATGTCTCTGCAAATTGGGTTGCCACAATATGCAACCCGTGTCATTTTTTGCAGGGGCCTGTCATTATGGAAATGACGCGCTCGGGATCTTTGGCGAGCCCATAAATGATCCTCTCGCTAACCACCGTGTTCTCATTGTTGGGATCAAGGAAAGGACAAGACAGCCCATTTGCTGCGGTCTGTGTTGTGCGCTCTGCAGTGTGCGAGAACAGTAAATGCTGAACTGAGAAGCCGGATAGTACGATAGTGTGTTGGATAGTGGTCGCAGCTCCGGCTTGGGAAGAGACAATTTCGCAACATTGACATCACCTCTGATCTGCGCATTTAGGCTACAGTCGGCACAAGGTGGGGCAGTCAGAACAGAACAAGGGCTGGGTCATCCTCAAGGAAAAGGGAAGCGGAGGGACACAAATGTGAGCGACACAGCGATACAGGTGCAGTGAAATCAAACTGGCGGTGCTCTTAGGATGCAGAAGTCACCCGTGGAAGATGCAAACTTCCTCTCCAAATATTTCTTCTGGTAAGGAATTATATGTTTTCTTCATCTATGTCCCGGCTGATTTGACAAGTAAATAAACCATGGAATGATTTGCTAGACGTGGACACGTAAATAAACCATGGAATGATTTGCTAGACGTGGTTGCCAGATTTGGAGAACACATTGTTGAAAGGGGACCAGGTCAGGTCAAGGCAGGTCACAGGAATTTTACTTATTATTTTATAGTTGTTTCAATGGTCACTTTTAGGGCAACTATGCACCATGGACAGTTTCTGTGTCCTGTTTTGCTCC